>NC_071102.1:16222500-16260000 GCF_024256425.1 Clarias gariepinus
TGAGGGCAAACAGGGCCATCGTGCACCTCTCAAGTTCAGCCTGAGCTTCACCTTTCTGAACAACCTAATAAAAGAAAGCACATTTGTTAGACAAGTTGCTCTATTTGGCAAAACAGTGTCTGATGTATGAATGTAAAAATCACTTAATGCTCCCTATGAGTGCAAAAAAACACCTAGGATTATGGTGCATCAAGTTAAATTTAATTATGTCAATGAATAGGCCAAAACAACGAACATACATATACACACACATTATATATTACATTATATTGCCAAAAGTATTGGCTCGCCTGCCTTCACATGCATATGAACTTGAGTAACATCCACTTCTTAATCCATAGGGTTTGATATGATGTTGGACATTTGCAGCTGTAACAGCTTCAGCTCTTCTGTAAAGTCTTTTTACAAGTTCAAGGAGCATGTATGTAACTAATGTAAATACATACTATGATTTAAAAAAAATAATGGCCCTGTGTGAAGGTTGTGCTGCAGCTGATAATGCCACTGACCTCGTAACATTTTTCAGTCCTAAGGTTGAAATGCTTCATGAACAAATGCTTACCAGTGTTTAAACAGTTGGTCCACATCTTCCACTAAATACACCATAAGACATTTCAGGAGATACTCTCTTCATACATTCACCTCCAGGCTCTAGGCATGTAAAAACAAACATAGTATTATGTTAGGCTTTTAAAGCGTAATAAAATGAACATGGCAAACATTGAAACCTGTATTCCGACAGCATTCACTAACCTGTAAACAAGTTAAACTAAAATGTTTTATTTTGCTACATTTACATTTAGGCATTTGGCAGACGCTCTTATCCAGAGCGACTTACATTTATATCTCACTACACATCTGAGCAGTTGAGGGTTAAGGGCCTTGCTCAAGGGCCCACCAGTGGCAACTTGGTGGTTGTGGGGTTTGAACCTGTGGGGTTTGAACCTGTGATCTTCCGAACCGTAGTCCAATGCCTTAACCACTGAGCTACCCCTGGCCTGGGGTATTCTGCTAGTTTTGTTTTTATTTAGTGCGTCACAGCCAACTTGATTTGAATGCCTTGCTCAGCTACTGTGGCTTCCATTCACAATATTACATCTAACACCAAGCTAATTTCTGTTATTTTTAAGTGAGTACATACCAGATCAAGAACTTGAAGATGAAGATTATATCTCTGGTCTTCTCTCAATGAGTTTGTAGTGTTGCTTGTCCAAGGAAACCAGCAATCTTGCTTGAAGTGGAGCAGTTGTAATTCTCAGAAACTCATAATTGATCTTAAAAAAAAAGTAAAAACAAAAATTGGACTGGCTCAAGTTCTTAGCAAATCTTAATTACAGTATGTATAGAAAGAATCACCACCCCACACACCTTTAAAATAACTGCATTCTATTGCCTTGTAAGTGCTCACTACTGATAATACAATAAACCAATAAACATAATTCAGTTTTGCAGGATAACTAAAATTATTCTCTGATATTATCAGATAATTCAACTACTAATTTTCAGTGCTCTGTCATTTCGAGAGAGTTTATTTTAGGATATTTAGATTACACTGACATTTAATAAATTCACGGCAATTCTATTGTATCATTTCCATTTCAAAATTTATCCACATAGGGTTTTTATTTGTGGATCCTGGGACTTATCAATGTCTGCAGTATGGGTTAAATAATGCCCTTTTAGAAAAGCTAACAGACCCTTAAACACAAAAGTGAATAAAGATTTCATGTTTACTTTTAAACTTCACAGTAATGGCTAACCTCAGCCTGTTGGTCTAAGTGACCACTAGCTTGAAGTGAGACAGTGCTCTGCCTATTAATCCATGCTACTAATACCAAGCAAGTTGGAATATATATACACACACACATACACTGTTTTTGTGTTTTATTTCACATTTTATTTAATTTACATGGTTAATTTAATCGGTCGACTTGTGGACTTTTGCACTTTTACTTTTAGTAACGTTAAATCAACGTGTAAAATTGCTGCCAGTATTAGGGATTATACACTGATAACGTTAAAAACATGTCATAAAGTGTTACCAGTATGTCAGGAACATGTGCTAATGCCCCGTTTTATACGAAGTTTGAGCGATATTACATTACTTACACGTTAGCAAGTCCAGAAGGTTTTAATCATAACTATAAGTATAGTACAAACATCACTCACCCCAAACTCGCCGTTCTATGTTTAGGTCACATTCCTATTAATTTTAACATCGTTAACCAACGGTAGTTAAATATAATTAATTACATTTTATTCGGCACAGCCGACTTAGTGTAGAAACTCCGTTGTTTTTGAAAATAACCGCGTTAGTTTGCTAATGCTAAGTAATAGTGTATAGGCTAGGTGTTTTTAGCCAGCAAACACGGACGCAAAACTCAATCTACAAAGTAGTTGTTCCTGACATAAATCAATCGTTTGCTCACGGAAGAGATACATTTAACATAGAAATGACATGAGTTTGCTTTCTTACCTGTTATTTTCTTTAAAAAACGATGGCCGCCAGCAGAACGGGATTCAGTCCGCGATAATACTACGTCATGAGGTCACGTGACACGGCGACCTTTAGGTTTGAAGTAGAAATTGTCCTTTGAATGAACGAATTAAATTTAAGTTTAACCAGGAGCTGAAATTTTTGCTTTTAAGCAACGTACAATTATCAGTTTCGTATAGGAAATTCATTTTTTCCCATTAGATCAATGTAGAAAACATACTTTGTATCAATGACACAGCAGTTTACTTTTTTCAGTGCACTGCATCTTATAACAAGCAAAAAACATTCCTCTGAAACTGGTCAGGTACAGCGAATGGACTTGAAAATGAGAGCCAGAAACCTGCCAAAAGTGAGAGCCAAAAAAACGTCCTGAAGAACTATTCTTTAAGACTACATTACAAAATACAAGAAAGTCTGTCTCTTTAGAAGCAAAATATAAGGAAATGAGGGCTTGCTCGAGACAATTGCACAGTACTATATATTTTTTCATGACACTTTTTAATCAAGGGTGATCCATGGCTGCATGTGAAAGCGATTAGTTAATAAGATTTACTTCAACAGCAGTTCCTGCCTCAAAAATGTAATATTTTCCTTTTCTTTTCATTTTCATTTAGTTTGAAACAAGATGCCTCTGTGGCCAAACTGCGCTGCTCCTGTCTGTTTAACAGAAGCTGACGAGAAGCACATGCAGGCCTAATCATTTTAAGCCCTGTTTGAGTCTGTGTTTCATCTCTTCATGAAACAAAATAATCAATGCATATTTCAGAGAGAAGGAGCTAATTAAGATAATGAGATTTTCTCTCCGGAGTGGCGCCTACCAGCCAAATGCATAGGCCTGGAATCTGTAATTGTGTGTGTGTGCGTGTGTGTGCGCGCATGTGTGTGTGTGTGTGTGTGTGTGTGTGTGTGTGTGTGTGTGTTATTCTTGTGTGTTTATTTCTTATTTGTCATGTACATACAGTATAATCAGAATCATTATGAGCACATGATGAAATACAATCTCACAAAGGTGAAATGCTGCTGTTGTAACAAATCAGGACACTGCTTGTAGAAACACAAGTGGAGATTCATTGAAGCAAAACATTCTTGGCATGAGAAAAGAGATGAGATCCACAGGACTGCAAATTAGACCCGGCATGGTAGGCACTTTATAATGTGGCAGTGGTGAGAGAGAATGGTATAAAAGTTCTATATGTGAGTCTTATGTTAAATATCACAGAGGCGACACCTGTGGCACAGACAACAGCATGCATTCCTGAATTTCTAGTGCTTACAGTAATTGAAATAAAATACCATCTTTGTGTTGCAAATCGGTGTTTTTTGGATGGTTTGTATTATTTCAATTCAATTTTATTTACATAGCACTTTTAACAATGGTCATTGTCGCAAAGCAGCTTTACACAATATATATTTATTTTTTTTAAAGGTGTTGAACTACAGTGACCAACACATCAGTGCCGGTTGTCAATTTCAAACACATACAGTATAAGTAAAACAGGAAATTTTTTTTGCACAACAGTAAACACTTTTTTATTGGTTGCACATTAATCTAAATTGCTAATAGACATTCGTGTGCAAACCACAAAAATCGCATGAAAGTGTCTGACCATGCATATCATAAGAAAATGGCTGCAGCTGCTAATTCACAATCTCAAAACATTTTCTCAAGTTGCAAAGTCTGAAACACTTAACGGATAAACAGAATTCACTCAACTGAATTCTTTTGCCGCTCGGAGACGGAGGCCGTGTGATCACTGCCCCAGAGCTATGACTGAGGCATGTAGGGCAATCACAGCATCAGAGCTCAGAGCTGGATCCGGAATGCCTGGAGATTTTTCCTAAATTGAATTGCCAGTCTTAGCGGTGATGATGATGAACCCATGTGGCCCAATATCAGGGACAGGAAAGATCAGGCAGAGAAAAGCAGATGGCAAATCTTTTTCTTGTATTTTGTATTACAGCACTGTATGAAATACTGTATGAAAATTAACATGCTTAGAGTGATGACATGTTTTCTGTAACATTTTCGAGTTGACCACAGGTTATGATCTGTATTTTTGAGACACATACAGTAGTTTGTAATTTGCCTGTAACAGGTTTATGAATGCTTGTTAGTGTTAACTGTTAAACTGCTGTTTTGTAAGATAGTTTGTGTAGGCTGTGATAGCGAAGGTAGTAATTGTTTTGACCGATGTGTTTAAGGACCAAAGATGAACTGTAAAATAAAGATATAAATAATGACTTAAATGAAAAATAAAGATATTTTTTATACCTTGTAATGCAAGGCTTAAATCGATATTGCAAGTGTTTTTTTATTTTTATTTTGGTGCATATGGATTGGTGCATTTATTTTAAAAAAGTGATCTGAAAGATGTGCATTGATTGCTGTGAAGGTTGTTTTTATCATTTACTTACATCCTGTACAGTCTATTGTACTAGTTGGCCGAATAAGTTAATAAAAAAATATAAAGAAATAGTATGATTGAACCTATTCCAGAGCGATGTGTGCGTCAGTAAGAAGGGAAGTGTGCTAGTGTCCACTGTACAAGTCTCTGGAGGCAGTGTTATGATCTGGGGTTCCTTCAGTTTGCTCAGGTCTAGACTCAGCAAAGTTATGTACTACTACTAAATGACCAGTTTATCACATCTATGGAGTTTTCCCTTCCCTGATGGCACGGGTATATTCCAGGACTCAAACTCTGTAAAAGAGTAGTTACAGAAGCATGAGGAATAATTTTCACACCATAGAGTCCGGGCCTTACATTAAAAGTGGTTCAATATATTAAAGTTCTCACAAGTCATTAATACAAGATCAAAGTTGTGATGTTGTTTCAGGTTGTCACCCTATAGTAGCACTTCAGCAAGACAATAAAATGTGACTTTATTATTATTATTATTATTATTATTATTATTATTATTATTTTACACTACATTTTCTTTGTAGATAGATGATTGTATTGGAAATTGACCTGTGTTCTGAGCAAATGTAAAAACTCTGGCCAACTACAGCAGAAGGAATTGAATTTGAGTGTTTGTTTTCTTGAGTGAAGTTACACTGCAGTGTGTCTGTAGTCCTGGCCTGTACTGCAGCATTTCACTAACCACCAGTCCAGTCAATTAGCTGCAACTGTGTCTCATTAGCACTGTGTATTTAAGCTCTGTTAGACTTGTTCATCTTTGTAAAGTCTTACCACTGTGTGTGTGTGTGTGTGTGTGTGTGTGCGCGCGTGCGTGCGTGCGTGCGTGTGTGTGTGTGTTCATTTATTGGCAATGTTTTGGCTCTGTTTTTCAGTTCCAACCTGCTATTGGTATTTTGATTATCTGTTTTCGACACACCCTTTGAACACCTTTATATGTTTACTGTAAAACTGTGTGCATGTGGTCCCTTATTTATTTATTTAGTTAGTTAATTCGTTTTTTTGAGGGATAATACTTCATTGAATACTGTACATAATGGGAAAAAATAGATTTAGCCAATTTAAGTAATTGGCAACTTACTGTAAAACATTCCAATATATAATCCAAAGCCATGTATTTCATTCTGTTCCTATCTCAATGAACAAATTGACCTTAAAAGGTCTGGATTAGAATAAAAAACATTTCTTTATTAATACCTTATAGAGCTTTAGGGGACAGCAACTAATGTGTCATTTAGGAACATTATTAAAAATGCTGTTTTAAACCAAACACCAGGGGTGATTTTCTAACGTTGCAATAAAACAACCTAAACAACATCACAAGTTATGATGGTTTCATGTGACGGTAGCTTAATACGAGGCAGACTGTCAGGAAGCACATGTAGAGTTTTTTTTTTTTATTCACAGAGAATCACACTGGTTGTAGAACTGGACTGAAATAATTATCCTAACTTTAAAGGATTCACCAGTAACCCTCGAAATACATTAAACGTTTTATATTCCTCTTGACAATATCCCGTAGATCCTCTACCCACTTGGTCCACATTGCTTCCCCATTTATTCCTGCTTGTGATGCTCCTTTTCCTAGGACAGTTTTTACTTCCAGTCAACTTTTTATAAACGCTTCGATACAGCTGCATCTGTGGCTTACGCTCCTTGTGGAGGGCGTCGATGATAATCTTTGGTACATCTATCATGTCAGCAGTTTTCCCCATGCATTTATTGAAGAAGTAGACTGAGATAGACAATATTTCTACCATAGGAATAATAATTTACTCCAAATGAAATATTTTTTTTTTCATGAGCTGTAAGTTATAATCATTATTATAAAAACAAAAAAGGCTTGAAATATTCCACTTCATTGTATTGAATCTAAAATATAAAAAATGTTGAAGATTGAATTATATATATATATATATATATATATATATATATATATATATATATATATATATATACTCAGCAAAAAAAGAAACGTCCCTTTTTCAGGACTGTGTATTTCAACAATAATGTTGTAAAAATCCAACTAACTTTACAGATCTTTATTGTAAAGGGTTTAAACAATGTTTTCCATGCATGTTCAATCAACCATAATCAATTAATTAACATGCACCTGTGAAATGGTCGTTAAGACCTTAACAGCTTACAGAAAGTAGGCATTTAAGGTCACAGTTCTAAAAACGCAGGACACTAAAGAGACTTGTCTACCGACTGTGAAAAACACCCAAAGAAAGATGCCCAGGGTCCCTGCTCATCTGCGTGAACGTGCATTAGGTATGCTGCAGGGAGGCATGAGGACTGCTGATGTGGCTAGGGCAATAAATTGCCATGTCCGCACTGTGAGACGCCTAAGACAGCCTTACAGGGAGACAGGAAGGACAGCTGATCATCCTCGCAGTGGAAGACCACATGTAACAACACCTGCACAGGAGCGGGACCGATTTGGAGGTGGGGGGTCCGTCATGGTCTGGGGCGGTATATCACATCACCATTGGACTGAGCTTGTTGTCATTGCAGGCAGTCTTAATGCCTTGCGGTACAGGGAAGACATCCTCCTCCCTCATGTGGTACCCTTTATGCATGCTCATCCGGACATGATCCTCCAGCAGGACAATGCCACCAGCCATACTGCTCGTTCTGTGCGTGAGTTTCTGCATGACAGCAATGTCAGTGTTCTGCCATGGCCAGCGAAGAGCCCGGATTTCAACCCCATTGAGCACGTCTGGGACCTGTTGGATCGCAGGGTGAGGGCTAGGGCCATTCCTCACAGAAATGTCCAGGAACTTGCAGGTGCCTTGGTGGAAGAGTGGAGTAACATCTCACAGCAAGAACTGACAAATCTGGTCCAGTCCATGAGGAGGAGATGCACTGCAGTACTTCAAGCAGCTGGTGGCCACACCAGATACTGACTGGTACTTTTGATTTTGAGCGTTCCTTCATTCAGGGACACATTACTGTATGAAACATTTTCAGTTTATGTCTTATGGCGTTGACTCTTTTAGTGTTCATACAAATATTTACACATTGAGTTTACTGACAGTAAAAACAGTTGAAAGTCAGAGGATGTTTTTTTTTGCTGATATATATATATATATATATATATATATATATATATATATAGAGAGAGAGAGAGAGAGAGTAAATATTAGATAGATAATATTAGATATTAAATAGAAGAGAAAATCTTCTAAACTCCTCCACTTCACTACATGTACAGTTTATATGACAGATTTATGGCTTTACTGCTGAATTATTTATATGACATTATTTCTTGCTTAAATTTCTTGCCCTTATGATTTTGTACTGTATTAATTCATAATCCCAATATATGGGATTACACAGATGAGTATGTTTTTTTTTTCTAAAATGTTTCTTGATGTTTTTCCAGGCTTGCCTATATATGCATCTGGATTTATGTTTTGGACCAATGTGTCCTGATTACAAACACGCTGTACAATTTAAATACATAAAGTTTATTTCTAAAAAAAATTGCAACAGAGAGAAAAGAGAGAAATTTTTTATACAGCCGCACATTAAGACAAACAAGGGTATAAATAAACTTATTATGAGGAACTAGTACTGAAATGATCCCTATTCTCGTTGAGCCTCATGTACAGTACACTTAGTGCCACCTTATTACGAATAATATACCTGCACTGGCACATTTTTGATTAAATGCCCAAGCAACAGCTGATGTGCAGGGGTCATGTCATGTTCTCTTTCCATTAACAGTTGACTAACAGATGGGTGAGTTAAAGTCAGTAACTGTATATCTGCAAAATAAATGTTAATAGCATAAAATTCAATATTACATGTAAAATAAATAGCTATAATTGTGACAACTGTTATCTTTGAAATTTTCAGTGTTAGTGATTAGTTGATGAATTACACGCCTCAAGGTGAAGTGTTTGTTTAGCTTTGCACTGATGCTTCACATTACCACGTTTGACCAAGGCCATCAGTTCTGTTAGGAGTAATCAAAAGTCCTCAAAATTCATTTGTCAGCTCACAGAGGGTAAATAATGAGATGAACTGTATAGTAAATACTTAACATAAATGCATGTGATTTGTCATGACAAAGTGCAACAGTGGCTCTCAGTGGTTAATTAAGAAAAGTCTGAAATAAGACTAGAGTATTGTTTTTTGCATGCCAGGATCTGTTGGAGTATTTTTTAGTGTTCAGTTTGATCAGCTGAAATTATTTGGGTTTCCTAATATGATGGGTGATGCAAAAAACCTTCATCACACTTAAAAGACAGAGGCAGATAAAAATGCTGAACATAATAATGAATTACTTTGCCTCATGTACAAAAGGGCCGGTAGCTCTAGTTCAACTTACTATTAAAGAAAACTCTTAAATCTGCTCTTTGGGAAGAGAAGGTCATATATTCTGTAATCATACTGTACCATGAGGAATAAAAAAAATAGCATGAGCAACTAAGAAAAAGAAAGAAAAAAAAAACATGGCCCTGAGTACCATTATTTAATACCCAGGTCATGAAATATGACTTTTTTATTATTAACCATTATCCAAACACATTGACATAGGTTTAAAAAAAAAAAAAAAAAAAAATATTCAGTGGTTTTTAATGTGAGAAAATGATCTCACAATTTCTCATAATAACGTGCATGACTTAATTTGAAGGAACAGCTAACAAGGTTAACAATGGGGCAGGGCAAATGTTCATAAAAAAAAAAGAAAGCGAATCCACTATATCATTCTAACGGGTTTGTATTCACACTGATTCCTCATTAGGTTGCACAGAAGCACCTTAAACCTATCTGTAAGTGATTATCTGCTAAGCTGTAGTGAGGGGTCGTAATGACCTAATGTAATTACGGAAAGAATTAATAACTATAACAGCGTTTGAAATAAATTTAATCAGTTAATGTTTTAATGCTGCAGTATTTTCTTGTATTTAAATGGCATGCAAATGTATGTGGTTGGCACAAAGCATATTTGTGCTGGAAATCAGACAGTACATCATCCGAAGAAAAGACATATTAGCTTGCCAATGCTGAAGATGGCCGTCTACAGTAGCACTGTGCTCAAGCTGAGGTTGCAGATGGTGCAGAATGAGGAAAGAAGCTGTTTCTGAATGCTTCCTTCTTCTCAGCGTTCGTTCTCATTCCAGAGTGTAATTGCCTGATACAGACATGTCCGTTTTTATCAAAAATCACAAACATGGTAATATGTGTATGTTTTATGAAGCAGCATTAAGTGATGTGCTCAGTAATGACAGGAAAAACTTGTAAACCACAGTGAGACATAAAACACTGCCAAAAGATTAAATTTAAGAAAGGAGAATTCACTGTGCGAGTACTGTAGGCCTAGGCAGGCCCAGTGATGTTCCATTTCCACAAGTTCATTTTAAAAATTAATGATTGTAATGATGCTGGATGTATTTGCTGGTGTGTATCCAAAAAGTCAGAAAATCCATAGCACATAGCCAACACATAGTTTTAGACTGAGTTCATTGCAGCATGAATAGGCCTGTGTTTTCAGTTTTTCCTTTACAAAATGCCACTCGTGTAAGGGACAGTAAGTGTCTGATCAACATTCAGAAAGGCCACAGCCTTCAGCAAAATGAACAAAACACAATTGGCCTCATGCATGAAGCCATACAGTATATAAACATTTTTTTCAGCATATCCATGATTTTTTTCTCATTTAGTTTGAACCTATTTGTTTGCAGAATTCACCTTTGTTTTCCTATTTTCATTCTTTACTTGATTTCCCTGTATTGCCAATCACTTTGGAAGATCACGTTTACTTTGTTAAAGTTTATTACAAAGTTTCACTACTGATTTACCGATATTAGTGCCCGCTTTGTACACAAAACAACATGCACCTGCCCTTACATACAGTAGTGTTTTAAGGTGTTACCTATACTATTTAAGTGCTAATCCTACATGTATCTTTGCTATATTTTTTAGAACATTTGCTGCATCCGGGGTCTACTTCTCTTATTTTGCATCTCCTTTAATGAATTGTTTTCAATGAGAATTTTTATTTTTGGTTTTAAGTTTTTTTTTATCTAATAGGGTTACATGTCAGCTTTTAAATTTTGTTTTAGGTCAGGCTAAGTTAGCCATTTATATGAGTAGGAAAAATAAGGTTGAAAGACTGTCTGGTGACAACGTGGTGGCAATGTTTTTAAATCTGGTGAAATTACGAGTGTTGATTGATTTTTGTTTTTATAAGTCTATAAAGGATTTGACAACTTTTGACATGAAATGGTGTCGTAATGGAGTTTTGTGCTCAGTTGTCGAGAAAGAGTTATTTTTTTTCACATTTAATGTAGTTTACTTTTTTCTTCTTTGGTACCCATGTGATGTGATATAATGTAATGTTGAAGTGTATTAACAAAGTGTGATCTATAGTAATAAAGAGCATTTTAACTTTCTCTCGGTCTTATTTTTCCCTTTACAGAAAATTAACATAAATGTTAGGAGAAATTTAAGAGAATGTTTCTGCATGAGGCCCAATGATTACAGACTTCTATTTGTGTGTCCTGTGTCTCACTCTCAGCACTTAAACTGTCATGAAAAGCTATTAATTAAAGCATGTCTGGATGAAGCTTATGGAACAGAGTCATTTGCTTCACCATGTTAAACACTGATTGGTTTATGAGACTAATAATTAGCTATCTGTCTTCCTGATCAAATCAGGGCAAAACAGAACAGCCAGTGCAGACCTCAGTGTTGGTCGCATATGTAAGAAATATAGATTGTGTTCTCATAAAAATGTCTATCTATCCATCCATCCATCCATCCATCCATCCATCCATCCATCCATCCACCGTATATTTAATTGTGTATTGAAAAACTGTAAAGCACAGTTTTGGCATTCGCTCATTGTTTTTTTTTTTTTTTTGTATCGGCACAATATGCAGTATAATAGAGGATCTTATGATCTT
This sequence comes from Clarias gariepinus, assembly GCF_024256425.1. NCBI lineage: Eukaryota > Metazoa > Chordata > Actinopteri > Siluriformes > Clariidae > Clarias > Clarias gariepinus. The sequence continues at coordinate 16,234,335 of NC_071102.1, forward strand.
TCTGGACAACTTTCAGATCACACCTTCAGTCACTGCCTAGGACCTTGGGGAAACCTTGGACAATCAACTGTCCTTTTCCTCTCACATCGCTAACCTGACACACTCTTATTGATTTCTTCTTTATATCATCAAAAGGATTCTTTCATTTCTCTCCACACATACCACTTAGATGTTTGTTCAGTCCTTTGTTATTTCAAGACTGGACTACTGCAACTCACACCTGGCAGGACTATGTCTGTGTGCCATTTCACCTCTGCCGCTGTTCCAAAATGCAGATGCATGATGTGAATTCAATCGTCCTAATTTCTTCCACACTATGCCACTTCTCTGATCCCTCCACTGGCTTCCTGTAGCTGCCACATCAGAGTCAAAATACTGATGCTTGCCTACAAAGCCAAAACCATCTAGAACCCACTTACCTCAAAGCAGTTATTATACCCCACACTGCAACATGATCCCTCTGCTTCTCCAGCACTGCTTGACTGGTCCCACCATCTCTTATGAACTGAGGAAGACATGCAACTAGACTTTCTGTTCTGGCACCTCGGTGGTGGAATGAACTTTCTCTAGATGTCCGTACAGCTGAGTCCTGGCAATCTGTAAATGGTGTCTGAAGACCTATTTGTTTTTTTAGGTATTGGAGTGTAATCGAACACATAAAAACAAAAACAAAACAAAAAAACCCTGAAAAACTAATGGTCTAGTCAGGAACCTAAGGATTATAATAATTGAAAGAGACTTCAAAGCACTTATGTAAGTTGCTCTGGATAGGGCGTCTGCCAAATTCTGTAAATGTAAAGTAAATAATATGAACGTCCTAGATAGAAATAAGCTTTATCATAAATATCATATATGAGTCATACCTGAGTTTACAGCCCCCTACCCCCCACCCCCCACTCCCATGACTGGCTAGTCTTGCTGTTATTAACAGGGGGAAAAAGTATGCCATCCCTCATCCCTTAAAGCCATTTTTGCTCTCTTTGACGTCGAGGCACAGATGGCTGTGGCACTGGCATGTTTCATGAGAACTTGTGATCTCCAGATGATAGAGCCAAACGATTTTATATTGCGTCTAGTTGGATCCCAGTTAGGATATTGTTTTCTCGTATATAGATTAGATCTTAAATGTGGATGGTGTCTTTCAGTGGAAATAAATTTCAAATAATTTTCAATTTTGGAAAGGTATTAACATGTGATTTAGTGCATCTAAAAGATAAGGATTTCCACTCAATAAACTGTTTCCAGTGCAATTAATTAGAATAAATTTTTTAAAGTAGAACATTATATTTTGTTATCCTCTAGGTTTCACAACATTCATATAAACATTTAGACCTGTTTATACAAACTGGTCATGTAATACTCCTAATTACAGTACTCTAAATAAAGACCTTACCTTACCTTACGCAGATTTTTTTGTTGTTGTTGTATGAGCTGTTAATTTTATTTATACTGATGATTTTTCATTCTATTTTTACTGCCACATTTTATAAGGTAAATTTTTTGTGTATAGTCAAGACTACAATAATAATTGGTAAACAACTAACAGAGTAATCAGATTAAACGAGAGGCATTTCGCGAGTGGTGATATAGAGCATAACAGCACTGGGATGTTTAAATATGTATATCACTTTCGGTCGCAGCATGGGTGAAAGTATGTTTGTACGGGCTACAGTACTGAGAAGACAGCAGCCGCCTGCAAAAGCCTACATTTAAAACCAGTCACAGAAGCACTTTTAGAAACAAAATACATCCAATAATGTTATTTCATCTTAAACAACACGTCTTTTTAGTAATTGCGCATAAGTCCTTCTAAATTCCGTCTGAACCGTCTGTGTTTATGGATAATGTGAACTACAAAGCTAAACAGCTTCTAACATAAGGCTGAGTCCCAAATCCCTCTCTAAGCCCTGTTGAAGGGCACTACTTGTTGTGTGGAACAAGGGATTAAACAACATAAATAGCGCACTACAGTAGCTTTCTATTTAACACTATTTGGGACATAACCTTGGATTTCCAGAATTTAGCTGATATACCATATCTGAATACAGTGGAACCTTGGATTACGAGCATAATTCATTCTAAACATACTCCAAAATTTGTTAATCAAAGCAAATTTTCCCATAAGCAATAATGGAAATTAAAATTATTCGTTCCACAGCCTAAAAAAATTAATACATAAAAATATTTACCACTAAATATAAAGTAAAAAATTAAGCTGCACTTTACCTAAAAAAAAAAAAAATAAATCCAGATAGATAAGTGTTCCCATTTATGTGCGCAGGCGCTGTGTGTGTGTGTGTTTTTCTCTCTTGCGCTGCGAAGTGTGCAAACACACATTAAAGGCGAGAGACAGAATGAGAGAGAGAGTGTGAACCGGCACGGTGTCAAATTACGCGTGCGCACACACAGCACACACACACACATTGAAGACGAGAGAGAGAGTGTGAACCGGCACGGTGTCAAATTATGCGCACGCACACACATAACACACACACTCAAACACTGACACACTAAAGACGAGAGAAAGAGAGTGTGTGTGTGTGTGTGTGAGAGAGAGAGAGAACCGGCACGGTGTCAAATTATGGAGTATTAATGGAGTATCATGTATCACGCATGCGCTTCTTGAGTTGACGCCGAGCGTCATGGATCACAACTGAGCCATTGTTTTTTCTCTCTCGTGCTGCAATCCGAGATTATCCATAATCCGAGGTTTTACTGTATGTGGAAAAGTAAATCTCAAGTTTCTTGGGACGTTCTACCACCTTCATGGTTTATTCTTCTCACCATTCGGCTATGTAGTATGAGTAAGAATTTAAAACTACTTTCACCACTTTTAATTACACGAACTGTCAGCTGCCAGTTCCACCAGTCTTTGGAAAGATATGTGTTGGTGGAGAAAAAAAAGTAGTTTGATAAACAAACAAATCATAATATGTTGATAACTTGCATTTGTAGAACTATTTTATAAAATAAGTCTCACACTCGATGCCATACTCTTGTGGTGAATATGCTGTGATGTCTACAACTGCATGATATTCAGCACAACAACATGGCCTCGAGTGCGATACTGTTACTATCACCAAAGGTAAAATACCCAGGATTCACTTCCTTTGGAAGATCTAACCCTTCTTCTTTGAAACATTTAAAGAGGAAAAATAAATACACTACTACTCATTCACTAAATAGTGTACTCTGAAGTAAATGAGATGACTTGATTAATACAGTATCTTCTGTGCTGGTGATCATGTTTGTGCATCATCATGAAATAGTCCTGTAGGTATCATATGTTTCAAACCTTTATGTGTGTTAGTGAGTCAGGTGTCTTTGCAAACATAAAAGCTGCCCTGCTCGCTGGTTTGCTTCAGAGACAGGGCTTATGGAATTGAGTGAGCTGATGATATGTCAGGGTGGTGTTAAACCAGTGTAAAGCCTAACATTAGTTTAGGAATCCCATGGGGTAGTCTGCCTTTTCCATGTCTGATGCAATGTCAGGTGCAATAGTCTATTTAAAAGAAATTCCTCTTTGCTTTTTATCTCTTTTTCATTTTGCGTTTCCCAATGCAGTCTCACAACAGAGCATCTCTCATCTGATAAATGTGGCTTAGTGAAGCAATTTTGCTACAAAAACACTGGCCAATTAGCCAGTAAGGACCAAGCCAGGGTGAAAGAGCTCTCTTTTTTTCTCTCTCTCTCTCTCTCTCTTTATTTTTTCCACCCTAATAATTACTCTACTTTTTATTCTATTAATAAACTCTTGCAGTATGAGGATTTTCTGATAAGACTTTAAAGAAGATAAGCAATTAAAGAGTAATTATAAGAAGCCAGGCAAATCCTGTGATTTTCCTAGGAAGTGACGGGTTAATTGGTGTGGGTGTATTCTAGAGAGAAAATCTCACAGTCCTCTCTTATAAGCAGGGCCACTGCTGTGACCTCTTCCAAGTCCAAGGCCAAAGTCCATTACTGTAACAAGATTCCGTTCTCTCTCTTTCTCTCTCTCTCTCTCTGTCTCTCTCTCTCTCTGTCTCTCTCTCTCTGCCCCTCACCTTGGATCCCATTCAATCTTGAATAATGACTTCTTGGTTGAAGTGTTTGGAATGTGTTAAAATAGACTGGGTTGTTTAATGAGCCTGCCCTACTGTCAGCGTTCTCCCTAGTGGTTTTAAGGCTTTTACATTTTGAAAGTTTAAATGATGAGTTTATTTGAGTTTATTTTTTTGACCTGCACTTCAGTCAGTTTCTCAGCATTTTAGGCTTAGTTATATTTATTTTCTGAAGTGATTGTGTTCATGTGACCCTTGTATTTTATTGATTGGTTTCTCTATTGAAGGTCCTAGTTTATCTTTTTCTTGCTTTGGTACAATAATTATTTCTAGAATGCTGGGTCTCCATTTGCTTTTAGGTTCTTGAGTTTCCTTTTTGTAAATAAATTTAGTAAATAAAGACATGCCTGCACATGCACCCTTGACCTCATCATCATCATCATCATCATCAGGTTACTGGTCTGGAAAGCAAAAATAAAGTTTCACGTAGTCATACTGTAATGGTAAATACACTTAATGAAGAGAGCATTTGAATGCGTATAAGATGGAGATAAATACTCAAACCTAAAGCTGAAATTGCTCTTCCATTTCTTTCCGTATGATGTCTCCTTTTGTCCTGTCATGATATAAGTGTGATGAGACACCAAAGAGCTATTGTGTTTGCTGCTGCAATTTAACTGCTCTTGTTTTAAACCCAGTAGCTTTTGTTGGCATTTTGGCATTGCCACTATTGTGTTTGTAGTTGTCTCCTGAGTTTTGTGTAATTATTTTCCATCTTTTTATTGGTGCATTTTAGGTGAGTGTTAAAACACTGCTTAGATTTTTAGCAGATTTTTCAACAATGCCAGAACCATTCACAGCCGCACTGCACCAGGTGTGCTCTGAGACCACAGATTTTAACACATGACCGAAGATTATTCTCTGTAATATATAATTATATTGGCAAAAGTAAAATTAGGCCAAATATCATACAGTTTAAACACCCACTTGTTTAACTCCTATCACACCATGATGTTATTGATTATTTTCTGATAACAGCGCACCCCCACCATGTTTTATCCTTACTCAAATAAAATAACTCCGTTTGTTCATGCAGTGGGGTTTTAGCTAATTAACCATGATGCATGGTTTTTACTGTATCTAGTGAACAGTTGAAATAATAAGCGGGTTTAATGGCATTAGCACGGTGCTGTGTGATGAATTATGAATGTCGTTACAAGCGAGAGGAAAAGCTGGGAGTCACATAGTGTGACCGAGCAAAACAGTGCGCAGCAGAAAGCAAACAAATCAATGTGTAGAATTATTCCAAAGAGTGTATTAGCAGTTTTAGCAGATATTTCACTATGAGACCCGATGGCATTGTAATTAAATTATGTTTATGATTATCAATTGCAATAAATACTTATTTAAAATGTGACAAGATGTTACTTCTCCTGTGTGTAGTGTAGAGTACTGAGTAATAAATACCAACAAAATAAATAGCAAGTTTTAGACAGACTCCACTGAATTATGACAGCTTATAAAATGCATATTATATAGAAGTGGTGTTCAACTCAAACTGGGACTTTTGATGCAGAATAACAGAACACAGTAACGAGATTAAAAGTTACCTTAATTCCTCTATAAAATCCCCCGCTACACTAATGCACTTATCCCATCAAGGTAGAAAGTTTTCTCAGTTTGCCGCGGAAATGATCGAATGCTGGCCTTCCAGGAACTCCTTTATTGGCCCAAACATTTCTAGGAAATAGCTTGAAGCGAAATCAGGACTGTACTGTGGCAATAACTCCCGGCAGAGTTTCTGTCTTTTGAAACTGGTATTGCTGAATGATTATGTACAACAGACAGCTGCGTCTCTTCTGCAAGTTGGCAACGAGTTATTCATCGATTTTAAAAAAAATTGCTGAATGTTCACAGGAACGACTGCAGTGGACTCGGAGCCACCTTGACTGGAATCCTCATTAAAGGACGTACGGCTTTCTATAAAACATTTGCACCATTTAATTGTTTTACTGAGGCTAGTCTGTGCTTGAAATCTTCTGTCAATTGGTTTATGCCTTTATTCCTCAGACAATTCATTATACTGTAAGTCCCGATTTGACTTGAACACCCCTGGTAGTGCCTAAGATACAACTAACCTTCTACGCCTCAGCCTCTCTCACCATCTCCAACACTCACACAGACTTTCTTTAATACAGTACTTTGAATTGCCTTTTAACATAAAGACAGGAAAAATAGAGAACTGCAATATTTCTGAATATTGTCCTTTATTTCATCTAAATGTCTGAACTTTCATGTTCTCATGGGAGATTTGTCTTCAGAGCACCCACTATGCAAAATGATGCATCATTGGCTCTCCTCAGTTCTCCACCACTATAAATAAGATTCTAAAGATTCTCCTGGGCATATATTACGGTGCAATCCTAGTTTGCACTGGACATGCGCCACACAGTGTCTGCACTTAATCCATGTTGGTTTGGTGGCACATCCATTCCTTAATCACTGACACTATGATTCCCTGAAGGTACTGAGGCCATTAGTTGACTTGAAATGGTTGTCAGGACATGTATGGAAAAGCCCATTACTAAGGGAGAGACAGGGAAAGAGATGGAAAGCGAGGGAAAAATGGTAAACAGAGAGAGTGAGGCAAAGAGAGAGAGTTTTATACCATCCCCATGGTGCTTATTTTACCATGTCTGTATTTTCTCTCTTCAGTGGTTTGGGTTTTTGTGCTATTTTACTCTTCATAGCGATTTTACTCTTCTTTATGGCTGAAATTTATTTTTTGAGTGTTGACAGAAATAATATTGATATTTTTCCTTGCTTTTTTTTCAGCTCCTTTGACCGACAAACCTCCAAAGATCCTCTTTCCGGCTGAAAACAAGATGAGTATCATGGAGATACAGTTAGGTAAGAACCTTGGGGTTTCTTTAAGCACCTCATCGCTACCTGACTGAGAATCAGAGAAATCCTTATCTCGCTTAAGATCCATTGCCGCTGACTGTTATGTCATGCATATTCTGCGCATTTATAATGATTGTGTGAAGGTGTTGTGTTTGAACGCTCAGGCAATGGTGACACCTGAATGTATTTTAGGGGGCATATTCCAAGTTACCTGCATTTCTCCGATGTTGCATCGTGTACGTTGTGTTGTGTGTGTCAGGAGGCAGAATATAGATATATTACCTGTATAATGCACAGGATTGCCACTGTCTGTGAGACAATGCCCTAGTGTTCGAGTGGCAAGGACAACAAATCGAACCCATAGATAAGGTATACATTATGGATTTTGAGGAGCTAACTAAGCTTCGATCACTGCAGACGTACGGGAACAGTCTTGCTAAGCAATGACAGGTCAAAAACCTGATTAGAATAGATAAAAAAAAAAGAAAACACCCATTATGACATTTCTCTCTGAAGATGAATTTGTCATGGTCAGTGACATCAAAGAAAACCATTTGGGGAGCAAATATCCCTGTGAAAGAAAGAAATCCCTTTAAAGGTTAAGCTGCAATTCAGAACATTAGTGACATAACATGAGCTACTGCAGCTGCGGCTTAGATTTAGATTTATTTAGCTGTAGTTGAAACAACTGAGCAATGACACACAGCCTAAAGGCAAAATACGAGAAGCTTTTATGAATGGCAGCTCCCTTCTGCATCCCTGCCCTCTCACCAGTACTCTCTCTGCAAAATAAACTCATGAAATATTATGCTGAGAACGTGAGCATTTTGCATTTAATTCCCACCCTATTAACTGGCACATATGAAGATGTTAAAGGGACTGGCACATTTCTTTCATTTTTCAACATGGTATTGATGTGTGCTTGTTAATTTCCTACATTTCCTTTTTTTTTTTTTTAAACTTGCTCAGGACACTGTTTGGTGCTGATCCTCCAATAATGTATAGAGGCAAAATGTGAAATTCAGCCAATTAGGGGTAACTATCACAGAGAAAGTTTGTGCATGCATACAGTACGTGTGTGTTTGTATGCGTACTGTAAGATATGGAGAGGAGAAAGGTAGTAAATCAATAGAAGGAGAGAGAGGAACAAGGGATAGGCATGGAGCTAAATTTAGAATGCTGTTATAAGTTGATTATCACCTTTTTCTTTTCATTTTGTACATTATATATTAATTATGGTATTTCTTTTCTCTTAATTGCAAGCCTGGTTAAGTTCAGGTGAGGAGCACACAGCTGCAGAATAACCAACTAGCACAGGGCTTTAGATCATCATAAATCAAATGTGATGTCTAAGTGTCTGTTTTTAAGGTAAAAAAAAAAAAACTGTGAGATTTGGTGGAAAATCCTAAACTGCAGGTGTCTGGATGAAGTTTTGTGCTTCTGGTGGTCTTTGTGCATGCAAGGTCTGTGAACATTCTGGTTGCTAGAAATAAACAGCAACAGCAAGCTATTGTCAATAGATCAGCTAAACCCAATGCCTAAGGCTCTGACAAGAACTTTTGCGCACTGCATGATTACTGCAAGGAGTTGTATCTCAGAAATCTCCTAACCTGCTGCTAAGCGTGTTGGTGCACTGCCCAGAATGAAGCGCCACTGTTTGTTGACAGCACTTGCAAATATTCAGCGACAGTGACTTGTTTCAACGCCTGGTGTCTGCCCCTGAGGCATGCTCAATTTGGGCTGGTCTCAGCTGGACTTGCCAAAATGATGAATGACAACCCTTCAACCAAGTGTCCCTTGCCCCTGAAGGGCAATATATATCCCCAGCGATTGCCTCAAATGGACTTTATGGCAGCAAATCCTGTATCGGTCAGGCTCTGTCGCCCTGCAATAGATCAAGTGGAAAGTACCGGAAAGTTACGCCGACTTCCAGCCTGTCACCTGGCAAGAGTTGATATGTGGGTTGTGTCTGCGGGTTATAGAATAAGCATGTGTTTGGTAGCACTGCACTGTTTAACCCCGCTGTGGGAGTGAAGCTTGATGATCTGATCTGAACGCCAAGAAGCTGACTGAAATAGAGCTGATGAGCAAATTTTTCATTTTTCACTTTTTTTAAATACATACAAAATTACCTCGTAGTCACCATACTACAGCATACAGTGCTGTGAAAAAGTTTTTGCCCCTTCCAGATTTTTTTTTTTTTTTTTTTGCATTTTAGGTTCACCCAAATTATTCAGATCATCCAAGAACAAATTTTAACATTATGCAAAGATAATCCTGAATAAATAATAATAAAATAAATAAATAAATAATGATTTCATTTATTAAGGGAAAAAAGCTGTCCAAGCCTGCCTGGCCCTACTGTACAAAAGTAATTGCTCCCTGAACATATTAACTGGTTGTGCCAACCTTGGCGTCAACAACTGCAATCAAGTGTTTGTGATAACTGTCACAGAGTCTTTCATATCGCTGTAGAGGAATTTCTTTCTCTTCCTCGCAGAGCTGAATTAGCTGAGCCACACTGCAGGGTTTTCATGCATGAACAGGCTGTTTAAGGATCTCAATCAGATTTAAGTCTGGCCTACTCCAAAACCTTAATTTTCTTGTTTTTTGAGCTGTTACTTTTTTACATAGGGAATGTAGGTTTGGACAGCTTTTTTTCTTTAATAAATTAAATAATCATTTAAAAAAGTGCATTTCCCTGATAATCTTTGTGTAATAAGAAAATATTGAATATTTGACCTGAATCATTTAACTGTGACAAATATGCCAAAAAAAAAAAAAAAAGAAAAATCAAATACTTTTTCATGGCACTGTATCTTGCTTTACATTGAAAGGAGAGGGCACTTTTTAGTCTATTTAAACATTCAAATTCAGCTCTCCAGTTTGCATGCACAATCTAAAAGAAAGTAAAACCAGCAAACAGCGATTTTATCTCTTATGTGACCTTATATAAGAAGAAACTCTTCCCTGGTTTGTTGCTCACCCCTGCTGTTCTCTGGATGGGCATGGCACAGCCGCACTGTAGGTCAACTGCATAAACATAAAAATGGCACATTTAGTGGAAAATAGAAACAGTGAGTTTGAGGTATCCAAAGATGCATAATCTGAGGGGTATTTCAGCTAGAGCATTAACACACACACACTTTTTGGAGGAGCTCTGAGGCGCACACTTATCACTGGTGCACGTTGTGCCAATTATCATTTCAGAAATTATGTTTTTACCTGAGGTTAAAATCAGTCACAGACTGCCACACATTTGTTGGATAGCAAATATACAAGTTTAAGGTTCTGAGTAGCTGTTTGAGTTTTTAAGCTGTGACCAAGTTATGTCATGTAAGTTAACTGATCTATTGGTTTTTTTTTTTTTTACTTTTAATGAATTGTCTGACAAATAATGTAATAATGTCTAACTCTTTACCATGAACAAAAACAAGTCTAAAGTTTGGTAAGCCTATGTTACTGTTAGGATGGACATTACTACAGTATACGGAGTCACTGCCTCAGCACCACCTAACTCTTCCTGTTGAGCCATTGGCTGTATCATGGCTGTGCCTGCACTCTGATCTCGACTTCCTGACAAACTGTAATATACAAATAATTTTATTGCTATTTCATTACTATAATGTGTATGTCACTAATAAATTATCCAACAATACCCTAGTTTAATTTTGGTAAGTTGTTCTTCTGAACCGACTGGTGCACGAAGATCATAGAATAGCTCCTTGAAATTCTGAGGCATTAGTTCAGAAGCTGTTGCTGCTGATGTGACTCAATGCCTCTTTGTTTCCCAGAATTTCTAATGCACAGTCACTTATGCTTAAAGAAAAAGGGAGCCACATGTATGTATACACTTTTTACATTGGAGAGGTAGCCAGTAGAGCAAACCAGACTGAATTGGATCCCAAAGGTGTTTGTGTATGTTGGGGGATTGGGGCTAAATGTGCATTGGGGCTAAATGTGCATGATCAAGGGCTTTAGTGTTCTGGACATCCAGAGATGTGGGCATTCTAGTGGAAAAAATAGGCAAGCGTTGTTTCAGCAGATAGTGCCAATCAGCACAACTGGAGCATTAATGATCAATCTCTCTCTCTCTCTCTCTCTCTCTCTCTCAGTCTCTCTCTCTCTCTCTCTCTCTCTGTCTTTCTCTCTCTCAGTCTCTCTCTCTCTCTCTCTCTCTCTCTTTCTCTCAGTCTCTCTCTGCCTCTCTCTCTCTCTCTCTCTCTCTGAATAAGGCCATGCAGACACTGACTTTGCCAAAAAATGAAGAAAACTACAAGAGAGCGATAGATAGGTGTTGTTAAAAAAATCTAAATTTTATTTAATCATTGAGGCATATTGTCAAAATTTTCCTTTGCTGTATTTCCTTTGTCTACTGCTGTTTTTCAGTCATTTAAACTCACCCTGTCTGTTCTTTGCACTTTAAAACAACAATAACAATGTTTCCATCTCTTTTCCTATGCTCTGTCCTTTACAAATCCCCACTTTCTTCCTCTGCTTTCTTTCTGTGTCCCACTTGCCTTTTCTACTGCTTTCCCTGATCAGATAACCCTCTCTGTCTCTATGCTGTCATTCTTGGCTAATACCCAGAGCACCTGCTCTCTACCCTGTGACACCTGACATTCAGCTCCGGCAATGATTTGTGACAAAGTGCACCAGATGGGGGAGGGAATGGTTTTTCATGTTAGTGCCATGGGAGATTCATAAAAGCAAGAAAAGAAGAAAGGATTTTGTACATGCAAGCTCCTCTCACTTGATTCAGAAGAAGATTTAGAAGAAAAAAAAAGTCACACAGTTTAATATTTCATTGGACTGCATTTATCATTTATCGTTTACTTGCTTCAACATCCATATGCAACATCACACCATTTACTCGTTTATGGCGTTAAGGTCAGGACTGTTAAATCTTGACATTGTTGTCCTGCAATATGGCCCTGCAAACTCCATAGATGTAATAACCTGGTCATTCAGTACATTCAGGTCATCAGCTGACTTCATTTTATTGCCTCATAACATTGCTGAGTTTAGACCTGACCAACTGAAGCAACCCCAGATCATACTGTAACACTGTCTCCAGAGGCTCATACAGTGGACACTATGCATGTTGGATGCATCAATTCATGTGTCTCTCTTTTTATCTTGACAAACGCATCGCTCTGAAATAGCCTCAATCTGGTGTTTAGCAAAGTAAACACCTTTTTTCTGATTAGTCCCACTATTCAATGATTTTCTTATGTACAGCGGTCTATTCTCAATCTCAGAAGATTTCGTCACGTTGTGCTTGTGTAAAACCTCTACTGTCACTGTTAAATATTACAATGATTTCAGCAAGCACCTAAGTTGTTTTTTAAGGCCAATTGACACTTTTGAAACACAGTAAGATCTTTTTCACAATCTATTTAGTTGTTTCAGTATTGAAAAATTACTCACTGCTTCCATTAGGGATACAAGCATTATTGTCAAGCAGATTAGGCACTGCAGTGATTAATTTAAGGCATAATCATGCAGTGATCTAATTAAAATCTTAAGTATTCGCTTGTTTAAATCCAAACTGCATCTTGTTTTGCAGGGCAGTGAATATACAGTATATAAATATATTTACATAAAGCACTGTGCAAGTCACCCATTTTTAACAAATTTTTTTCTGTGATGCTATTTAAATTTTTTTTGTTTATGTAACAACCTCAGCATCAACCTCATTTCCCCTCTCGTCTTTTTTAATTACTCAGCATTCAGCATCACCAGTATACTAATCACCAGCCTGATCATCTGTCATCATCTGCACCTGTTTCTCACCGGTTTATGCCTTAAGTTAGATGTTTTTACTAGGTCACTCTGTGGCTCGGGTACAGGAACTGAACTGAAAATGAGAGCCAAAAACATGAGCAAACATGGAAGTTATTGAAGTCTTTCAGGAAGCCTGGAGCACTTTTCCTCAAGACAGGAATAAAAATACAAGGAAATCTGTCTATTTGAAAACAGTATATGAAGAAATAGGGGGTCAAGTACTGTATAACAGATAGGGTGGCTGCAGATCAAGGGCTTTGACCCTGCCTGGTTTGCTTGGTTTTTCACTGACAAATTTTTCACTGTGAAATATGCGCAACTTTATATATATATATATATATATATATATATATATATATATATATATATATATATATATACAGATGACACACAGCTAGTTTTTGTTTCATTTCAAACACTAAAATAAATGAAAATCAGGCTGGTGGCTTGTTTTGAGATTACCAGCAATATAGCATGAATGTTAGGCAGATGAGATTCAACACATGTATGAAATATGCTAAATACGGTAATAGACTGGTATGCCAGGTATACTCTTTCTTGTTTAGAGCATCATGATCACGATAAAGAGAAAAATCAGGGCAGTAAATGTCAAAGAGAGAGTGTTAAAATCACAACTAGATCTCAGAAAGCATTATGACCAGAAAGGCTGTAACCTTTGGTTCCCTGGTCACTGGCAGAAGTTCTAGCCACAAACTCTGAATGACATGCTTGTAACACCTGCACAGTTCACCCTGGAGGCCAATGATTTCCTTGTCCTCTTTAATGTTTTTTAGGCTGTAATTAGAGCATAAAGGTCTGTTATGGTTAGATGTCTTGACCTATTTACTGTATATCACATCCAGTACTTCAGCAGAGTTCAGTAGGGATCAGGATTAACTGGAGTTCTTTCCCTTAACTACACCTAGCTTGCTGTCTTCATGTCTTTGTCCTGCTTTTGGAAATGACACAAGTAGTATAAATCTTATATTGTTATATGGTTAAAGTTTGTACACTGTTGCAGTGGGAGACATTGCAGCATCTCCAGCCCCAGGGTACATGGTTTGTTTCAGAGCTCTGGGTATTGTCTATGTGAAGATCTGCATGTTCTCCTGCCATACACAAGGCTTTCTCTGAGTTCTTTAGTTTACACACACAGCAAGTATTTTCAAGTAGGTGGATTGGCTATATTAAATTGCCTAGATATGATTAAGAGCATTATGTGTGTCTATATTTAGTGGTCTGTGATGAACTGGCATCCAATCCAATGTGTATCCCTTAGTTTTTATTTTATTATTACTATTATTATTTTATGGACCTGCTTTGAGTAGAACATACTGTAGATGTGAATTATCAATGTTTCACCGGAGTCGAGAGCTGTTGCTTAAGGAAATGTCAAGGCATTGGAATACATAGAGCTGCAGCCACTGGGAGCTGTAAAGATCAATATTACATAATTTCTCTTAATTAGGGGATGCTTATTGTTTGTTTGAGGCATTGGTGTGCTTATTTATTTAGTCCATCTTCTTAGTCTCTAGGCCATAAAGGGAAAGAGAGAGACAGATGGAAAGAGAGAGAGAGAGAGAGAGAGAGAGAGAATTAGTCAGTACTCTGTAAATGGATTTGTGTATCTGTATCTGTATGTGGATGATGATGATAATGATGATGATGATGATGATGATGAAAACCAAAGATCGAAAAGCATAAGGTGTTAAACCCGCATAAGCCAGAGTAAGTGCAAAGTGAAAAATATGTTTACAGTAAGGGCCAGAATGCTGAATATTAAGTCATCTTTCTACTACTGTACAGTGCTGCTAAATCCCTGAATCTGATAAAATGTGAAATGTTTTCCAAAAATGCATGGCTCAAAAGTAGTTCCAGCAGTTTTATAGTGTAAATGACATGTCATAATATTATGCTTGAATATATACAGTGCATTAGTGTTTTTCAGTAAAAGTTTAAAGACATGAACTTGGGTATAGTGGGCATCTACACAACTTACATCTATAATAAGCCAACTGTAAAAGGCTGTTTTATAGTTTTTTTGTTAGAAGACATTTATTTAAGGAGTTGCAGTAAGTACTTTGTATAGCATCATTGAATGTGATTTAAACTAAAGAAATAAGACGGTTATGAGAAAGATTTAGAATGTACATCACCATGATAGTAATCATTAGCTGGCTGTGCTGCATGCATGGTTACACAGGAGGATTTCGCTATCTATCGTATTGTTGCAGTGTCAGCGTGCTCACAAGCATGCCGCAAGATTTAGTTTTACTTAATTGTACTGCCTTTACTATATTTAACTTTATTCCGACTCTAAGTAAAGCTGTTAGTGTTAAGATGTTACTTTGTGGTAACTCGACTTGTGAAAAATATAGAGTACTTAATTTTCCCTATATATATATATATATATATTTCACTTGTTTTATTTCAAGTACATTTCTTTTCTATCCATGAGGTACTTCTCTTGTGAGTAGATTTTTTTTTACCCTCTCACACAAAATAATTAATTAGAGGTCATGTATTAAGTATGACATTTCATAAGAACATATTATGTTATGAGGGTTACATTATTCATGACCACAACATTAAAATTTGTGGCTCTGAGACAATTGAGATCCTATTTCATGGTCATGCCTTATTAAAAATAATTCCAAAGCACCTCAGTGGCTCGGCAGCGTTTTATTCTGCTACTGTATGTGTTTAATTAATACAATTTTGTTAAACCCAGTTATCGCCTGGGGGTAAACTATTTTAAAACTCCACCCCTTTGAAATCTGAGTCACTAATCATTACCATCATTTGCAGTTAATAATTAAAGTTTCTGATTAAAGAAATGCTATGCCTAAGTAATTTAATTCTAAATAAGGTTCTTAATTAAGAGTTCTTGTTTTTTCCCTCTTTTTGCTTTTTTAACAGCATATTTACAGCATAATGCCGACACCCTTGTATCCATGCAGATTTATGTGATCAGAATGCAAGATTACATTTTAAGAGCAAGATAACCCCTTAATTCATTTCCATTTTATATATTTATAAAGCATAATCATGCCATTCATACTAAAAAGCATAATTTCACAGAAACTAATTATAATTTCACTACATTAGCCTTTTTCTACCAGACTATATAAATGCTGTTAATGTCAATATATATAATTATTACGCTTTTTCACAATTGTTCTTCGATTATCCATTAAGATTTAAGCCTTAAGCTCTAAGATCTGATCGTTAAATTCTATTACTTAAACAGCAATTTGGGAAATGGATTTTGTTTGAATAAGTGAGAGCTCAGAGACATAGAAAAATAGTTTGGAGTTAATTTTATTCCCTAGTCAAGCATTCTGTTCTTCTTATTACATTTGTGTCTATTGTTTGCAAAGGAGTCGTTGCATGATTGTATTGACCGGGAAAGATGATAACTTTAAAATGGATTAGATTTTGATTTGTACTTTTCATTTATCAGCAATCCTATAAAATTAAAGTGATTTCAGGCATCAAAATCAAATCAGCAGTCATTTTTCTGAGGCTTGCCAGTCCACCCAAGTCAATTCAAACCACTTTTGTCAAATATAATTATGTGTCCATTATTTGTTCTAAGCTCAAGGAGAATGATACAGAGGTATTGTGTTGTAGAAAGACCATGAAGGTGAAAAGGACAGTAGTTTAAACATGATCATTCACCAGCACAGTGGGAGACTATTGAGCATATTCTTGTCCTGTAACGATTTAAGAAGTTTTAAATTGTGACTTTAAAAGTGGAAAAGGGACTCTGGAAAAACATGACAATATAACTTAAAGAAAAGGACAAAAGGTAAAACCGACATGCGGACGCCCTGACATAAAACTTAACAAACCTGAGTAAATGTAGGAAAGAGGGTGTGTGGGATGCGTAACTAGAACTTTCTATTATAATAGCTGCTTTTACCTTTTAATTAAAGAAGAGAAAAGCTATTAAGAAAATGACTGAGGAAACAAATAGGCTTTCAGTCTAGACTCGTAAACTGACAAAGGCTGTGTCTGAGCCCTAAACACTAGCTGGAAGCTTGTTTCATAACTGTAAGCCTTTGTAAGAAAAAGTTTTGTCCCCAATGTAGTCTTTTTTTTTATTTTAGGTACCAACAAAGAGACTGCATCTTTTGACTGAAGCAGGTGTGGTGGATTATAAAAGGGCAAAGTTTATTCATTTAAGGTAGCACAAATATATTTAATGTTTTATAGGTCATTAATAGTATTTTATACCTAATGCAAAATTTTACTTGGAGCCAATGTGATAAAGAGGGGCCTTTCTCACATTCTTGAACTTTTTGCCAAACTCTACCAACCTGAAATTCTTCATAGTTCTTAGTCACTTGACTCTGCAACCACATGATGTAATTAGCTACAAAATGTTAAGATGTACTTATGAATTACCTGGGACTTCACTATGAACTGTGCCTACCCTGTTCACTATTATTAACTATTACAAAGTACAGTACACTTCATGATTTTCTATCAGTTGTAAAGACCTGCTTTGATTTTCACCTTTTACCAGTGACCTAAATGTCATAGTATGTTGTAGGGGAAAACTTTTAAAGAATCCAACTGAAATTACCTTATGTCCTTAGTTTATCACTGTGTATGTTGTATGATATTTGTGCCGCTTTTAACAGCTAATGAAATGTAAGCAGATGAACTTCTAGAGTGCCGGTGTGATTTTACACAAAACTGTATTATGCAGATGTCTGTTATCGCTAACTTGCTGCTACACATCTGTGCATGCACGCACACACTCTAGCCGATGCTTGAGTTTACCGACGCACACTCTCACAATTTAATTTATGCACCTCGCCTCCCAAATGCAGAACCAGATGCTGAATGTGCAGCAAAGATTCAATAATAAATAAAAAAAAAAGCATTCATTACAAACTCAATCAAGGAGCATTTAATTTGTATTTGTATCAAAACAAACAGTAGGCTTTATGTATTAAACTTGTATCCCGTTTATATGACCTTGGCAAACAAAATCTTTTTTCTCAATAAAATAACCTTGGCATGGTTCTGACAAATCAAAGTTTGACAACACTATGAAGATACTGTTTAGTGCCATTTGATAGTTTACTTTGATTTATCCATGTTATCTAGTAGAGCGTACTAAGTATTTTAGTGTAGTGGGTTAAATTTAGTCAGTTTAGTAATTTGTTCCACCCTCTGTATGAGATTCTTTTTTAGAAACTAAATAAAAAATTTTCACCATTGTTGATTGTTGAAGAATATTATGATCGATAGTATCGAAAGCTACACAAATCAAGCAAGAAAAAACAAGCAGAAACATAACTGACCAAAAGTCAATTGAAGGTCATTTACCTGTGCTGTCACAGTACTGTGATGTGGCCTAGATTTCCTGACTGTAATTCCTTAACTGCCATTTTTTAAGTGTCTTGGAGATGGAGGAGAGGGGATATTGGTATTGGCCTATAGTTGCACAGCAGACAAGACAAAGGCTGGGTTGTTTAATTAGAGATTGATAACTGTTTAAAGGATTTAGGTACATACGTATTAAGTGCTAAGAATGAAAAAAATATTTTAATAGAGTTCCAATTGATTCTGTCTGAATTTATTCCTGTATGGTAGTCACCCTTATAGGGTGAAGTGGGCTGCTATGCCTCTAGGTTGTTGTTTTGGAGATTTAAGGATCCAGGTTCGAGCCCCACCGTCAGTGGGTTGCTACACCCCATACTACCCAGCAACTGCATGCCGTCCTGGTCCCAAGCGTAAATAAAATGGTAGGGTTGCATTTTGAAGGGCATCTAGTGTAAAACCTGTGGCAAGTCATTGTGCGGATTGATGGTCCACTGTGGCAGCCCCTTGACGGGAGCAGCCAAAAGACCAACAACATGGTGTTCAGCCTTATCTTCGGTTGTTTATATTTCTTTAACAATGTGTATGAAAAAAAAATACAGCATACCATGCTCACTTTTATTTATCAGGTAGCTGAAATGGATGTAAATGCAAACTTGATTGTTAAAGATTGACAAGACACCGGCACTTGCAAGGCAATGAACAAACCACATATACAGTTGTGAAAACTAAAAAAGGATTTGTAAACCAGGTAGACAATAACCATGCTATGCGAACACAGAGCATATAGTACATGCTTGTAGGCTGTGTTGTACTTCGGGTAGTTTATCAGAATCAATCAGTTGCACTGCAATGACAATAATTATAAATAACTGACAGGTCCTGCTTGGTATTTATGTTTTCATTTATATAGCCATTGTGAATATGATTAATGATTAAGTGTTCAACAATCAATGCTGTGGGAATGGAGAAGCAATAATCAACCATAAGGCATTAATAGGAATGAGATAGTTTTTCAGTGTAGCATGACTGCGACACACTGATGAAAGTACTGTACTTATATACAGTATATGTAGGTACTTGTACACTCACCTAAAGGATCATTAGAACCACCTGTTCAATTTCTCATTAATGCAATTATCTAATCAACCAATCACACGGCAGTTGCTTCAATGCATTTAGGGGTGTGGTCCTGGTCAAGACAATCTCCTGAACTCCAAACTGAATGTCAGAATGGAAAAGAAAAGTGATTTAAACAATTTTGAGCGTGGCATGGTTGTTGGTGCCAGACAGGCTGGTCTGAGTATTTCACAATCTGCTCAGTTTCTGGGATTTTCACGCAACCATTTCTAGGGTTCACAAAGAATGGTGTGAAAAGGGAAAAACATCCAGTATGCGGCGGTCCTGTGGGCGAAAATGCCTTGTTGATGCTAGAGGTCAGAGGAGAATGGGCCGAATGATTCAAGCTGATAGAAGAGCAACTTTGACTGAAATAACCACTCGTTACAACAGAGGTATGCAGCAAAGCATTTGTGAAGCCACAACACGCACAACCTTGAAGTGGATGGGCTACAACAGCAGAAGACCCCACCGGGTACCACTCATCTCCACTACAAATAGGAAAAAGAGGCTACAATTTGCACGAGCTGACCAAAATTGGACAGTTGAAGACTGAAAAAATGTTGCCTGGTCTGATGAGTCTCAATTTCTGTTGAGACATTTAAATGGTAGAATCAGTATTTGGCGTAAACAGAATGAGAACATGGATCCATCATGCCTTGTTACCACTGTGCAGGCTGGTGGTGGTGGTGCAATGGTGTGGGGGATGTTTTCTTGGCACACTTTAGGCCTATTAGTGCCAATTGGGCATCATTTAAATGCCACAGGCTACCTGAGCATTGTTTCTGACCATGTCCATCCCTTTATGACCACCATGTACCCATCCTCTGATGGCTACTTCCAGCAGGATAATGCACCATGTCACAAAGCTCGAATAAGTTCAAATTTTTTGAACATGACAATGAGTTCACTGTACTAAAATGGCTCCCACAGTCACCAGATCCCAACCCAATATAGCATCTTTGAGAGGTGGTGAAACGGGAGCTTCGTGCTCTGGATGTGCATGCCACAAATCTCCATTAACTGCAAGATGCTATCCTAAGCACCTTGTTGAATTAATGCCACGTAGAATTAAGGCAGTTCTGAAGGCGAAAGGGGGTCAAACACCATATTAGTACGTTATCCTAATAATCATTTAGGTGAGTGTATATATACATATGTTGTTGGTCTTTCAGCTGCTTCCGGCAAGGGGTCGCCACAGCGGAATATTCAGTCCACACTACAACTTGGCACAGGTTTTACGCCAGATGCTCTTCCTGATGCAACCCTTCCATTTTATCCGGGCTTGGGACCGGCATTGCATACAGTGGCTGGGGTTTGGGCACTGGCTGGGAATCAAACCCAGCCCTTCCGCATGGCAGGCGAAACACCTACCACTGAGCCACCAGTGCCCTATATACTCAGTTGAGAACAAAAAATTTTGCAACTCATTTTATAAATCTCCTTAGGGTTTCTACAGTATGTTAGCCTAAATACAACCACACTGTAGGTTTTACATATATATATATATATATATATATATATATATATATATATATATATATATATATATATACTGTTCAAATATTTTTGATGATTGATAGTCAGGGACTATACGCTAGATAATGTCTTCTTGTCTTTTTATCAGCTATAATTTCAAGTAAGCAGTTTGATACAGTAGATGCCAGTAAAACAGATTTAAAAAGGTTAATGTCTTGTGACATTCTAATAATAGTTGATATGTTGAAAACTTGACCTTGTGATGTGTCATTTTTACGCATGCATGGCCAAACCATATTTTGCTGTTATATATAAAGAGTAGTGCTTCCAACCCTTAATTTGCCTTATCTTTTCACTGTCAATGTGTTCTGCCTCTCTAGAGAGCAGGGATGGGTATAGCTGTGTTATTGATGGGATTCAGACATGTGATCTGCTGGTGACAGAATAAAATCTTTACCATTACAACAGAATTTTTCCCATCTCTTACTATAGCATATGGTTTCGGAGGAAGGAGATGCAGAGAGGTTGAACATCGAGTTTGAAGGTTAAGTAGTATATAAAACCTAATAGTAAGAGGGGCCTTTTTAAGGACTTTCAAACTAAAAGTTAATAAGCAACGTTGATCATACTGTAATAACTTTTAAAATGTTTTCACTTATGGCTGAATAACATATTTCAGTTTATATCTACTGTGGAGCAATTAACATACTAACATACTGTATGAATAAATCAAATTAATTTATATTTGTTCTGCATTGTTGTGGATAGCTGTAAAACACATACAAAATATTGTATACTGTAGCTTCCCATGAGGAACCCTACGACATTTTCCACCTAAAACACAACCTCAGGACATGTTGTTTTTGTTGGGATAATGTTAAATGAGTACCCCTATCCATCCCCTATCTATTTACTCATAGTGTTAATGTTGATGATTAATGTCTTTAAGTATGACATTCAAGCATTCCCCAGTGTTTGGAACAGACAAGAAGGAAAATTGCTGCTAATGTTGATTTATGCATAAAAAATTTCTTATACATAAAAAGTACCATTGTTAAAACGTATGTAGCTTATATATGTAGTATACAGTATACTAGTATATATAACTATACAGTATGTACACACACACACACACACACACACACACACACACACACACACACACACACACACACACACAAGCACACACAAAACGTCCCTTTTTCAAGACTCTGTATTTCAACAATAATGTTGTAAAAATCTTTACAGATCTTTATTGTAAAGGGTTTAAACAATGTTTTCCATGCATGTTCAATTAACCATAATCAATTAATTAACATGCACCTATGGAATGGTCGTTAAGACCTTAACAGCTTACAGAAAGTAGGCATTTAAGGTCACAGTTCTAAAAACGCAGGACACTAAAGAGACTTGTCTACCGACTGTGAAAAACACCCAAAGAAAGATGCCCAGGGTCCCTGCTCATCTGCGTGAACGTGCATTAGGCATGCTGCAGGGAGGCATGAGGACTGCTGATGTGGCTAGGGCAATAATAAATATATATATATATATATATATATATATATATATATATATATATATATATATATATACCTGCTTAATTGCTTGTTAATGCAATCAATTACAATTGCAGCAACTTGATGCATTTAGTCCACATAGTCTGCATTTACACTACATGGTCAAGATGACCTGCTGTAGTATCAACTGAGCTTTAGAAAAGTAAATTGATTAGAAAAAAGTCAAGAAAAGAAAAGTGATTTAAGTGACATTGAATGTGGCATGGTTTTTGGTGGGCTGAGTATTCCCGAAATACCTGATAAACTGGGATTTTCATGCACAACCATCTGTAGAAGAATTGTTCGAAAAATCGAAAATATCCAGGGAGTGGCAGTTCTCTGTTGCCTTACTGAAGCCAGAGGTCAAAGCTGGTTATAGCTGATAGAAAGGCAACAACAACTCAAGTAAACAACATGAAAGGCTGCTGATGGTGGAGTAATGATGTGGAGGAGATATTCTTATCCCTTAGTACCAAGTGACCATTGTTTAAATGCCATAGTCTACCTAAGCATTGTTGGTGAACATGTCCATCTCGTTATGATCACAGTTTAATGTGTCATGTGTCAAGCTAAAATAATCTCAAACTGGTTTTCTTGACCATGACAATGAGTTTGCTGTACTCAAATGGCCTCCACAAGTCACCAGATTTCAATCAAATAAAGCACCTTTGGGATGTGGTAAAATGGAAGGTTCACATCATGTATGTACATCTGATAAATCTGCAGCAACTTGATGCTATTAGGTCAACATGGACCAAAATCTCCAAGTAATGTTTTCAGCACCTTAGGAATTAGAATTAGGAATTTTAACTGTTTAGAATGAAAGGATGTTCAACCCAATCCGAGCAAAGTGTACCTAATGAAGTGGCCGGTGCTATATGTCTATACAGGTATATTGCATTTCTTTATGCATGTGCACAATTGAGGCATTTATCGTCTCCAAGCGTTTGAATTGTATAATCCCAATTGCACGTTTGCGGTTATAAAATGTAAAAACTGGCTTTTATTCATTCACTTCCGTCAGCTACAAAGTCACAGAAGACAGCTCTTGAAGTGGCAGGCAAGCAACTAGACGCAGACAGACCAAGAGGTGTACTGCTAAGTGGTAGCATTTTGTGCTCCAACCACTGAGACCAGGGTTCAAGTCAGACTCAGGTCATTGGGTGATTGCTCATAAAAAGACATTTTGACATAAAAAAAAAAAAACCTGTTAAATTTGTTTTATGGATTCAGCTAGTTTTAATCCAGTGAGAGCAGAGAGTTTGAGTCACACAATTCAGCATATTTTATTGAACTTTATAAATACAGAGAATAAAATATTTACTACTGAGGATTGGGATTAATAAAAAAAGTTATAACAGTGGGAATCTCCAGAGCATGACATAAGTGTTTACAGACAGACAGATAATTTGCTATGATAGAAACAGCAGCAGTTAAATGTGCAATATAATTCAAGATGGACCACCTCATCAAAATGATCTTATACATGCTTTTCCATTTGCACATGTTACTACATGTAACCTTTTCAACCATTTTCACAAAGGTAAATTACAATCAAAATGTATTTATGTGGTATGTTTTTACTGCTAGCCACATGTACAGTACATGTACAGGGTGTTGGGCTGCTGCTGAGCTAACTTTGCTTAACTAGATTACTGCATAGTTACATAACATTTCGAAGAATTGGGTCTCATCTCATTACAATGCAGGTGCTCAGAAGTCAAAGGAACTCAAACTGGGCAGTTTATTGGGAGAACAATAACAGCAGGCTCTCAGGGAACAACATTGAACATGCAGCCTACTGTCTAACTGGCCAGAGATCAGAGATGGATGCACCATGTACTGCCCTAATGGTGTTATTCATATCTTTTATACTCTGTAGAATTTTAATTCTTCAAAGTAGCCACCTTTGGCTTTGATGACAGCTTTGCACTTTGCTTAGCATTTTCTCAGTCAGGCTTGTGATGTCGTCACCTGGAAAAGTTTTCCAACAATCGTGAAGGAGTTCTCAGAGGTGCTGAGTATGTGGCTGCTTTTTTCTTACATAACCTAGAGAAGTGTTGGGGTCATTGTCTTGTTAGAAAACAAAGGATGAAAGTGCAAAGCAGATGGGATGGCATGTCACTGCAAAATGTTGTGGCAGCCATGCTGGTTAAGTGTGCGGTCAATTTTGACTAAGTCATCAAAAGTGTCACCAGCAAAGCACCATCACGCCTTCTCCCCCATACTTCATAGTGGGAATCACATATCTAGGAACCATTTGTTCACCTCTACATCTAACAGAGGCATGGAGGTTAGAACCAAAAAATCCACTGATCTTATGTCTATTCCTTGTATTGCTTGGCCTACGTCTTTTGTAATGTTGTCCTTCTTAAACAATGACTTCTTTACTGCAATTTGACCATGAAGGCCTGGGTGTTTCCAGCCATAATATGGATTTGTATTGTAGTTGTAGGAGCACTAGGGCTATCGATTGTGTTGTTTTGTGCAAAGGAACCCACTCTTCCTCTGCACAAAACAACTGATGGTCTGATTGTTTAAATCATTCAATACTTTTTAAGGAAGGGATGCCAACTTAGCTAGGCTTACTCGGTTTCCACTCACAGTCTAAAGACATACAGCATAGGCTAATTGGCGTTACCAAATTACCCGTAGTGTGTGAATGTTGACCGGAGGTCCTACCACGTTTTAGAATTGGGAAAAAAAAAACACAATGCTTACCATTGGCATCCACAGAGCCTAGTTGAGGTACAGAGGTTCCTAGATGGATGCAAATGTGTTTGTCTGTATTTACTGTATGTGTATGTGTATGTTTTTTTTTCCTATATTGATTTGCTCTTAATCAAAAGTTTACAGATACAGACAACATACAGATCGTATGATCTAAAACATGGTGACCACTACCCAAAATACAATTTGCTATTTCTCTATTTGTCTCTATATGCATGTTTATTTGCCCCTACCCACCTACACATCACAGCTACAGTCATCAGCACAGTTGTGAGAACCTATATACCACCGGTACTTTAACTTGATCTGAAGCTTTTTATCACAGGCAGATAATTTGGAGCTGAAAAAGCAGGGGCACTAATGGGATTACATCACGCATGATACTGTACATTATAATGTAGAAAAACAAAAAATAATAAAATAAACTTAATTTTTATAGCACTTTAAAACCAATTAACAGTTAACTGAAGTGCTTTACAAGGTTAAAATAAAACCTTAAATAATATAATATAATAAAATAAAACATTAGAAAGATTTTACAGCATACCAGCTTCTAGATTCTAAAACAAAGTCAGTGATTTGTAAACTAGGCTCGTAGTGTGGCTGTATGTGTAGTATCCATTTTTATAATATTGCTTTGTTAATAAATACTGTTTGACATAACTGTTTAAAACAAAAGGTTTTAAAACACAGTCTACATTGATGGTCTTCATG
>NC_071102.1:16265000-16307500 GCF_024256425.1 Clarias gariepinus
CCGAGGTGTAATGAAAGACGCCTGCAACTGACTTGTTCCCAAAGCTTTCTATCTCTTTTTCAAATCTGCATAAAAGTAAACACCTTGCATGATTGACTTTTGTGCTTTGCAGGACCCCGAGCCTGATATATACCTGTAGCCTCATGTGAACCTTTGTGGCAGCAAAATAAAAAAGATGAAACAGAAAAGTGAACCTCTTATTCATATGGTATTATATTGTATTCTGTTCGTAAAAAAAAAAAAAAAAAAAAATGTATTCATACGTGTATTAAGAAAACATTATGTTCCAAATCATGGGAATGTTTTGAATAAAAAAAAACATTTAGTAAAATACTGAATTAATTCAAAATAACTGCAGGTTGTTAAACAGTATCCATGGCAACATATCATGATAAGATCCTTTATTAGCTAGTTTTAATTGAATTAGTTTTAGCTCCTACTGATTCAAAAGTAAATTAAAGTAATTTCAGTTTGCTCATTTACTATTTTTGTATTAATTTTATTTAAAAAAACATACACATACATTCACACACTATGGGCAATTTGGAAATGCCAGTTAGCCTAACTTACATGTCTTTGAACTGTGGAAGGAAACCGGAGTACCCGAAGGAAACCCACCAAGCACAGGGAGAACATGCAAACTCCATGCACACAGAGACGGGAATCAAGCCTGGCTGGGAATCGAACCCAGACCTTGGAGGTGTATGGCGACAGTGTTACCTGTGTTTAACAAACATCTGAAATTTTTTTTCATGAAAAGGCTCCTTTTTACAGTTGGAGAATCTCTAGGACAGACGACTTTTTGTCATATTTTAGTAACATAAGCTTTGATAAACAGAGAGGCTACAACCTGAAGTGATAAGAGGGATTGTTGTGGATATTCATGCAATATCACGTGAGGTCATGCCGTTTTACTGAATATCAGCATGGCCGCAGTGCAATTGTTTGCACAAGGGTACAGCCTGGGTCCTGTCGATATCACACCTGTGCTGATATGCATCACAACAGCACAAGTTCAAGTGTTATATTGCTTTTATACAACAGTTCCATAAACCCTGTTTGTTATGAACAGCTTATAATTAATTATAATAAATAGTTATTTTGCTCTGCTAACACATATCCTTTTGAGATGGGCAGAACTAGTGTTGAGCTGGTGACCGACAGTTAGTGTAAAATGGAATAAAAGTAGTTTTAAATTCTTACCAGTACTATGTAGTCAAAGGGTGAGTAGAATAAACCATGGAGGTGGTGGACAGTCCTGAGAAACTTACAGGATCTGCTCTGTTAAATTTCATATTCTGGGTTTGAATCCCAAATAGCATTAAATGGAAAGCTACTGCACCGTCCTTGTTTCCACATGCCAATTAGTGCCCTTGATTGGAGTTAGAGGACATGGGATTTTTTGGCAGGCAGCTGCTCTCTCCTCTTGTCAGTACTGCAATACTGCGATACACATAGTTAAATGTCCCAGTGTTGTTATGGTCTATATCACCACTCATGCAATGGCTCTCATCTAATCAAATGACTCGCTTGGAACTTAATGTTTGTATAAAAAACATCATCGTATATAATATATAAGTATTACATTTTGTGCATTAATAAAAAAAGCCTCATTATACCATATCGTCATTGTTTTTGTTCATATAACAGGACTTAAAGTTGTTTTATTCTTTATATATTTTACATGTAATAAGTTCTAACAGATGAAAACGAGATTTGCCATAGATGATATTTTAAAAATTATTTTATTTGCTTTTGTGTTTATTCAATTAGATTTTTATAATATTTCAAGAAATCTGTTTTTTTTTTTTACTTTAGGCTTACCTGTCATAGTTTTCTTCTTTCCCAAAGAGTGAAAAAATTTTCAGGATGATTTACATTTACAAGTACCCCTCCTACGAGCAGGCTTTACTCCCGGCTTTTTTTTTTTTTTTTTCCGTAGTCCTTTATAACTCAAACCGGTTACTGTACACCTGCATTTGTTCTCTTTTACCTTAAGATAACTTTGTCTGTGTTTGAGCTTGGTATCTAGATTGAATTTTCCAATGCAGTCTTTTGGCTCTTAATGACTAGAATGCTTCTTTCCCAGAGGACTTCTACATTATTGATGCCTACTGTTCTACAAACAAAGAAAGAACTACATGACAAAGGAAGTAGTGGAGGGCAAAAAAAACCTTCCTGCCAGTTATTGAGAATAAATTACAGTTATTTACAGCTGCAGCTGTATGTGCATAGCTGAACTGTCACAGACTGTTTGTGCCACTGATTTTTAGTGTTCGTTTACTGAGATTTTTAGTGTTCGCACTGAGATTTTAGACAGGCACACTTTCTCAATTGAAATATTCTCAATTAAAACATTATTTAAAAAGTTTTTCGTTGTATCTGCACATCTTTAGTCTGGGGAAGAAAACTAATCTTCTGCCACCAGTATTGCTATTGTTGCCATGGCAGTAGTACTTTTCAAAATGTATAACAGCTAAAGAATTCACTAAGAGCACGGATAATGTGCATTAATGTTTGGTTGTCCATATTGAGTGATTAGATTTTCAGACAGTATATTTCATACTTGGATTTATTTGGATGAATGTTATCAATACACTTGACTAAAGAGCCAGGGAGACTTCATTGCCTGCACATGCTATAACTTAACTCACAAGTAAACAGCAGCAAAGGGCTCTTTTGTGATATAACAAAGTATTGAAAACGAAAACATTAAACCAGACATCCCACGTCTCCCGGAAGATCCGGGAGCCTCCTGCGTATTGATAGCAGCTCCCTGACTCCCACAAATCATATACAAAATCTTAGAAATCGACCCTGCCCACCACAAGACTAATCGGTATGCGCATATTCTCTCTTGCTCGCTCACTTACTCAGAAAAAGTTGATTTTCGCGTCTATTATTGCCACATCTATTTTTTTCTCAAGTCTACTATTACAAAATCTATAATTTTTTTTCTGAGTGACCTAGCGGGAGATTGACATGCGTATGCATGTGCACATACATTTACATTTACGCACTGAGATGCTCTCATCCAGAACGACTCACAAAAGTGCTTTGAAGTTTCTGTCTTGGATAGATCCTTACACTAAATTACTAACTAAGTACCATCAGTCAAACACTGTTGGGAAGGTTTTGTTCTTTTTTTTTTTTTTTGTGTGTGTGTGTGTGGGGGGGGGGGGGGGGGGGGGGGTTTGTGATTAACCCAAATATACAACAAATAGGTCTTAAGTCGAGACTTAAAGATACGATTCATCTTGTGCTAAGTGAACCTATCTATTAGTAGGTCACTGTGCATGTGTAATGCTCTACAATGCCAAATAAATAGTGAACAACGCTTTTACATTAACTGAACATAGTTTCCAATAAAAATGATACTAAATAAATGTATCTCACTCAGGTCCAGACAAGCATACGAATCAACTGCACTGCCATAAGGTAACAAATGTGGAAATTAGTATACATAGGGTGAGTCAACTAAGCGAATAAATGTGGTTTCCTTCATGTGTAGTTTCAGGTGTTTTACCTTAAAAATGCAGAAAAACAGGATGATGTCAGTGCAAATTGATTCATTTCATGCTTTCAGGCTGATTTAATGAAGCTTGAAGCCACTTTCGGAGCAGCAATTGTATGTGCAAATTAATATGAGTAAACAGCTGGTATTAAATTTGGAAAGACCATTTCCACATTTTAATGGGTAAATGAAAAATAATAATTTGATTTTATTTTTATTTATCTCATATTAATAATAATAATAATAATAATAATAATATTTGCTGCATGCAGTGGCAGAACCTGTAACTTATTTTTATTAAAAAAATTTAAGTACACTCCCGTTGCTATATCTATTTTTATTATTTCATTAAATGTAAAAATTTTGTATCTAATGTATATGTTGTTGTATCTTACTGCATTTCATTTATGTTACTATGTTACTGCATTTCATCTATGTTCATCTATGTTATCATTTGTTACATTTAACAAATGATACATTTAAATCTCTCGAATTGTGAACTTCTTGCAGCAGCAATGATATTGTGAGCCCTGTCTGCTTCTATAGTGATGACCGTGTCTGTTACATTTTTTAGATTTATTCACATGCATTAACGTGGTAATATTGACAGCCGTGTATAACATATATATAGTTTCATTCTTTTACTTTGTGATTCATAATTCATAATTGTAAAATTCCGCATTGTTACGCCCAATTACAGCACACTGAATATGCTAAGTCTCTTTCCTTGCGATCTTAATAACTTTAAGCAGTGAGTGATGCCCTAAACTAAAATTCGTCCTTAGATCATGCAGTCCACCATTTAATTATTGGACAAAGGTAATTCCTAAAATGTTAATAATTAAATGTACTTGCACATGTCCTCCTTCATTATTCTCAAATATCCTGTCACTGAAGCCTTTACTGTTTACCGTCTCTTCCATGTGTCGTTGTGAACTGATGCCAATCAGCCAGATTGCAGCTCTCCTCTATCAATCGATAGTCATTACCCTTGTGGCCTTGCTCTTCAGGGGCTGTCCGTGATCTCCCTGTTATATACCACACAGTGACTTACAGGAAAATCTGATTTAAAGGAGATAGAAAGGATTGACCCCTATGTCTTTCAGGCAGCTATAAAACAATCTATCAAAAAAAAAAAAATTATTAAATAATCACATTAATAAGGAGCTTTATGGCATCGTGTTAAGTGCTCAGGTTATCATCTGTGCAACATACATGCAAGGGGGCTTGCACAGTATATCTTAACCTGCCACTTGATCTGAATGACACCTGCTGTATAGCCAATATATACTTTATAAAGAACACCATAGCAATACTGGGTGGGATCCATCTTAGCTTTTAAAACAGCCTTTGATATTCCATTGACATTCTGGTCCATGCTGCTATGTCGCATCACATATTAGTGTTGAGTTGTATGAGTGAGATAAGGTAAGAAAGGTTATTCAGGAAAGGGTGTCTGCCAAATATATGTGTAGATTTGTCAGGTGCACATCAATGCTGTGAATCTCTTTTCCATTACATCCCAAAGGTGCTCTGTTTAATTCAGATCTGCTGACTGAGAAGGCTATTGAAGTTCACGAAACTCATTACAGTGTGCATGAATGAATTTGTGATAACTCATGCCTTGCGACTTGATGTTGTATCATCCTGCATGTACACAGTTTGGGGAAGCCCAGTATGTCCTGTAGACTCTACAGCAGTTCTGCAGCACTGGATCATGATGCAGTCGTCTGCTTTCTTTAGAATATCACCCCTTAGGGTTTGATGTTTTGTAATATCTTTTTGAGATGCTTTTCTACTCACCACAGTGGTAAAAAAATATTATTTGAGTTACCATAGCTGTTTCTACAGCTCAAACTAGTCTCATCTGACCTCTTGCATTAACAAAACTTTTTTAAGCATACAGAACCTCCTGCCACTGGATGTTTCTTTCTGTGTAAAAAATACAGGAAACTGTTGTACATGAAAATCCCAGGACATCAGCAGTTTCCTGAACACTCAAACCACGCTGTCTGGCACCACTGAGATTACATGTTTTCCACATTTTCTGTTTGTGTTACATGGTGCGGGTTAGAACAAAATACTAACACAGCTCCACTCTCTCCTCGGGACCATACAGGGCACTGAAAGGATTAGACAAAGTGCGCAGGTATCAGGCCCCTTAAATAGACACGGCGTCACCTGGCAACCATGTCAAGATGACCACACCCATGCCTGTTTAGAAATCTGTGCGGTAGCAGCCTGCAGATCTGCCTGTTCTAAACAGTGCAGAGTATTTTCTCGCAGATCTGTCCCTCGTGAGAATTGCCCCTCGTCATTACAGTTCTAAGCTAAAGTTTTTGATCTTTACCTGCACAATTTAATGCAAGAGCTGCAACAACATGATTGGCTGATTGGATGCATGAATGAGCAGGTGTGTAGGTGTCCCCAGGCAATCAGTCAGTATGTCTATATGGGTCTAAAGCAATTTTAAAGCATATTATTTCAAAAACTCAAGGGATTGCAACAAAAAAGTGTTTCCCTACTGTAGCACCAAGAGATCATAAGACTGAATTCTGATGATACTACAGCCATACTTGAAAGGGAGCCAAAGGAGCCAATTTGGCTGCATTCTATGGATAGATGGTTTGGTATACTCTCTTGTCCCTGGCAATCTATACTACAGTAGCTAGCAATGACTGTCTGTGAGCTCATGTGTGTGGAGTAAAGTAGATTGCACTTCCCATGATGTGTGTGATGTGACCCTGTGATGCAGCATGACGAGCAGTTTGTGTGAACCTTAACTCTCTCTGCTTAGAAGGTTGCATAATGGAAAAGGTATCTGGTGAGTGGGAACTGACAGATGAGCAGAATGGGGATGAAGATGATGATGATGATGATGATGATGGTAATGATGATGATAAGGAAGAGGAGGAAGATTCATCACAATCATAGGATCATGATTAGTGATGCACCAATTTACTGAGTGTACACCAGTCACTTAATGGCTGGCTATGTGGGAAGATCATTGATATGGAACAGCTCCAGTGACCCTACAAGCAAGAAATTTGTTTTCCTACAGTAATTAATTTTACATTTTCATTAAATTGCATTTAGTTTATGTGTAACAAAAAAGGTTTTGTTGGGCTGTGTCAGTATTAAAAAATATTCTTATTGAATAAGTATCTGCAAAGGAAGCTAAAAGAACTTTTGAAAACGGTATTGTTACAAAACAAAAACAGTATGTCTTGTAAAAGATTATATTAAGGCTTGTTTAATAAATTTGAATGATTAAATTTGTGCACCTTTAGTGTGATGAAGAGCTTAGAAACTTTAAAACAGTATTTTTTTTTAATAATAATGATTAATTTTCTTCTCCCACAAAATGGGTAATAAATAACAACATAAAAAATATCTGCATTGTGTATGGGCAAAGGAATGATAATGATGATGATGATGATTATGATGATGATAAGGGAAGATAAGAACAGGGATGTGATTATGATGAGGGTGATGATGATATTAATAATGTGATTGCTGATGGTGGCGGTAGTGATGATGGTGAGCATGTGGTAGCAGTGGTGATAGTGGAGATGTTGATGAGGGTGGTGTAGATGGTGATAATGTGGGTAGTGGGAATGATGATGATGACTGTGGTGTAGTGAAGATGATGACAGGGATGTTGTGGTGATGAGCGTGATAATAAATTTTGAGGGTGGTGGTTGTAATGATGATGTTGAGGATGTGGTGGCAGTGGTTGTGATGATGGCGATGAAGATAGTAATGATGGCAGTGGTAATGATTGCGATATGGGTGGTGTAGATGATGAGGGTAGTGGTGATGATAATGGTGAGGGTGGTGTAGTGAGGAAGATGATGATGATGATGATCATGATATAATTTTTGTGGTGGTAATGATGATGGTGAGGATGTGGTGGCAGTGATGATGATGATGATGATGAAGACGATGATGATGATAATGATGATAATGGTAGAGTAAAAACATTCTGATGATGATGATCATTATTAATGGGAGTAGTGATGATAGTGAAGATGTGTGGCAGTGGTAATAATGATGATAATGATATTGATGAGGGTGGTATAGATGGTAATGATGATGATGATGACGATGATGGTGAGGGTGGATGGATGGATTCTGAAATATATTTTTTATGGTGCTCTGATGAGAAGCTAACAACACAGAGAAAGCAAACCAATTCAACTATGCAGGCTCTTGGTTTGAAATATGCAGCAAACCTAGAGGGAAGGAGTGCAAAGGTGTCCAGGATAAGAAGAATGCCCATACTGTGTGCCAACCTAGGGCCAAGAGCACAGAGCTTAAAAGTGTCCAGGACGGGGAGGCTGAAGATTTGCAGCCCAACCTTGCCTATACACAATTCAGCAGCATCAAGACAAATTTAATTTACACTTATTTGACAGGCACCTTGATCCAGAATATCTTACTTAGCCAATTGCCACCCTAATCCCACTCAAGTGGCCATACTCCAAAGTTGCACTGCTGGAGAGGTCAATCAGTCTGAGGCTCACTTACTGCACATCATTTGGCAAAATATGGCATGGTTTGATGTCCAGCTGGCCCAGCTCTAATTGGAGGTTGACAGAATGAACTCCCATGCTTGCTTTTTTTTCTGAATGATGTACTGTTGTTTCAGCTTCTTGCCCAGATATGCCACAGTTATGTCATTCCCTATACTAGTTATGTCCTACAGTTATATCCTGCTGACAGATATGTCCCGAAGAGCCAGCCTTATGCCAGATGGACCCAAAGTTATTTTGAGCCTCCTGAGCGCAAGTTATATAATGCTGAGCTTGGCAAACTACTTTATGCCATGTTAAGTTGAAGTTAAACCCTGTATATTTTGAGCCCTGATATGTTAGTCTTGAGATATGCTCTGTTGACCCAGAGGTCTACCCTGTTGTGCTTAGGTTCATGCCCTTTTCCATCAGAGTCATGGCTGGGTATGCCTGAGCCTGGTCCTGCTTTGCTCCTGTGTACCCAAGCCACTTTGATATCTTACTTGCGTCAGACTCTAGAGTAACCACCATTGTGCTTACCCCACACCCTACCTTTGTCTGTTCTAAAGCCTAGCTTCAAGAATGCCATTTTCCTCTTTGCCTAAATTTTACCTTGCTTTTTTCAGTCTTTAGGTGGCCTTTTCTGTCCCGCAGCCCAGTAAAGTCCAGTTTTCTATTCCAGGGCCAAGTCCTACTCCTCTAGACACAAGCTTATGTTAAGAATTGACACCACACCAGGTCCCATTACAGTCACTGTCCCTAGCACTGGTCCAATCCAAGCTCCAACCCTGTCACAATGTTAGATTCTTTCCTAGCCACCTTATAAAGCAATCTCACAGGCCAAGGCTAATTGTGGCCCCTTAGCCAAGGCCCCCTCTTATTTCACCCCAGAACAGGAAGTGCTGTTTTGCTTGATATCAACACGGTTGTGATTTACGTACCAGTAGGAAAGGAGACTAAACAATGGAGGTGTTGGACAGTTGTGAGAAACATATGAGATTTACTTTATATTTTTATTTATACTTTATACTTAGTCTGCTTTAAAGTATGAGCTATGCTAACTTTCAGGTTCCGGGGTTGAATCCCAACTAGTGTTAAAAGGAAAACTAATGTGAATGGGTGTACAATCCCTTGTTTAGGTAGTTAGAGAGAAATGTTGGATTCAACCTTGTGTTAGAAGCTAGTTAGCTTTGTAGTTTGTGTTAACCATAAAGAGAACAGCATGGGCAGTTCAGTGACAATTCTAAACAACTTAGAAGCAATTATTAAGGAGATTAAGTGTTTAAGATGATTTGGCATGTTTTCTTGCTCAAAGTACTTATTTAACCAGTTTTGAATAAGGGTTTCTTTCAGGCAGCTGCTCTTTATTCCTCCAGCACTGCTATATTCTTTTTTATGTAGTAGCATTTCTGCAGGGTTCATTAGTGTTGTTTTTTGGATTGGCTTTAAAGATTCAGGACTAGTACTGTCCGGAGTGCTGAAAGTTAAACTGAGTTTCATATACTGTAAATGTGGATACAAGAGCTGATGAGTGTTCACACATTGACCTTTTTTCAGCCTGTTTATCTGTTGTTTTGTTAAGATACCTGCATCAGATATGATTTAATAGATGCAATGTATGAACCCCTGTTGCACACAAGGCCTTTCTCCCTGATTGCCCTGCAGCTGACAAGAATTTCATCATAAATTTTACTTGATGCAACCTGTTTTGGGGCAAAAATGGCTTGCTTATTTTTTGGCTATTTTATTAATTTATTGTGTGTATGTGTGCATGTGGTCTAACTAATTAAGCTACACCTGACACTGACAATAAAGTAACTCCAAGCACTGTTACACTGAGAGACATATGGTTAAGCATGTTTTTAGTCCTTGGTTTAATTTAATTTGGAGTGGATATTTATCACATTTGTGTTGTGTGACACTGTAGAAAAAGAGATTTAGCGGTGTGTTAAACATTGCACACAACATTGCACATTGTGGAGAGAAACATGGCTTTAAATGGACAGGAGAATAATAGTATAAGAAACTTCATGAATAACCTCTTTAAAACTGTCAGGTCTGTAAGTACTGGTGCTAAACATCAACTCACCAAACTCAACTCTGTCTACAAGAGGAATTCCCAACACGATCTGGCTGTCTTTCCATTCAGCTAGTAGTTGCCTGCGAAGTGGACTGGACAAGGTAGTCGTTCATGTTAAGTAAGATTCCAAAATGTAAGAAGAAACTGTGTGATCAGTGTCGGGGCGAGTGAATGATGGTTCAGAATTTCTCCAGAAGTAAACACGCAAGATCACAGATACATCAGTCATCAGTCTCGGTGGAATAAAAAGTAGTTTATGCCAGGGATTAATCTTGTGGACCATTCATTGTTATAAAGGATATTTAAATATTAATGTTACATAATAATAAACATATAAATTTAATTTATTATAACTACATAGCATATTACCTCTCTCTCTCTCTCTCTCTCTCACACACACACACACACACACACACACACACACACACACACACACACACACACACACACACACACACACAGGTGTGCCCTGTGATGGAATGGAAAATGAATGAATAAATTAATGACTGAACACATACACACACACACACACACACACACACACACACACACACACACACACACACACACACATTTATATATAATATACATTTCAAGAGTATACATAA
Source organism: Clarias gariepinus (assembly GCF_024256425.1). Classification (NCBI taxonomy): domain Eukaryota; kingdom Metazoa; phylum Chordata; class Actinopteri; order Siluriformes; family Clariidae; genus Clarias; species Clarias gariepinus. The sequence goes on from NC_071102.1 coordinate 16,275,717, forward strand.
TGGTTCTTGTTTTTGTTCAATATATATTAAATACAATGGGAACTCTGCGAAATACAGTAAATCTGCTTTGGAGGCAAGTTCTTTAGTTCTTGCAAAAACATGTACATTAAGTAAAATATGAAATAAATACACATTAAACCTCACTTAACCTCAATTTATGATTCCTCTTGGCACCGACTGCTTATAAAAACAGAATGAAAGTGACTCTCTTTTCTTCCTGCTACTGTCCTTGACAACATCTTGGGACCCCACTATGCTACTGTATTGTATGTCTTTACTAAATCTTGCACAAATGCAAAAACCCACAGAAAATATGTAAACTTGCTTTGCTTGGATTTCCACAGACACAAACCAGTTTTAAGTGGCTCCCGGATGAACGCGCATCTCGGTTCAGTCGTTCCTATGCTGAAAATGCTTCGTATGCTGGCACAAAAACTATATCTTGCGAAATTTCAGTTCTTAAGGCAAAAATGAAGCTTCCTTATACAGTATGCGGAGGTACCACTGTATTTTATATTTACATTTAGGCATTTGGCAGACGCTCTTATCCAGAGCGACTTACATTTTTATCTCATTACACATCTGAGCAGTTGAGGGTTAAGGGCCTTGCTCAAGGGCCCAACAGGGGTAACTTGGTGGTTGTGAGGTTTGAACCTGGAATCTTCCGAACCGTAGTCCAATGCCTTAACCACTGAGCTACCCCTGACCGCCAATATATCAGTAGTGTGAAATTTTTACAGTAGGAGCAACTCAGGGTTTTCTGAGCACCAGAGGTTTTCTGAATGGACAGATTTTTCAAGGGACATTCTCTTTAACAACATTCCCTGAACAGGTAGCAGAGAGCAGAAAGTACTGTTTAGGTACCGTGTGGAATGGAAGACAGCCACTGTCAAGGGCAACTGAATACTAACGAGGCACACCCGAACTCTATTACACACTCATTTCAGAATATAAATGGGACTCTGTATCCTGTATTCAGTGCTAAGTATATACTCTGTTATTCCTGTTACCAAGCCCTATATTCTCTGATCGCTTTTTGTGTAAGATCTTGCCTGGTTTTGATCCTGTTCTTCACTTTGCCGTGTCCTTTTGCGTCCTGCACATTGGTTGACCCTTGCCTGTTGTTTTGAAATTCTTTTTTTTCGTAGTTTTTCCTGTTTGATTTGTTTGCCTGCTTTAAGTAAATAAAAACATGCTGTTTTACCTACAAGTGCATCATCAGGCTTGATAATAACAAACCTTTTTACAGATTATACTGTATATTTATATATCAGCGTGGGCAGTGATTGCATATTGACTATAATTTTTTAATTTATAGTGCTCGAAAAAAACATTTTTAAAAAGTGTTGTTGGTTTTCTTTTCCCTCTGTTTCTCTCCCTTATCAGCAACCACTATTGACTTTCTTAAAATAGAACCTTACATTGTTATGTAAGAATAAAACTAACGAGGCTATACTGTAATAATAAAGAATCTGTGACAGGTTGGTGTGATTGTTATTGCTGATGGTACAGTTAAGCTAAGTTTATTCCAGTCCTGCATGGCAAAGCATGGTATACTTTATTCCTTTCATGCCACAGCAAATTTCCAACACTAACACATTAATTATATGTTTATATGTAGATATTGTGGAATGTCCATAAAACAAATTATTCCCTGTCCTTTATGTCATTTCCTCACCAGGCTTTCCCTGAGTCTGCCAGGTTTTCAGAAAAAAATACACTACTAATTACATTTTTATTATATAATTTTATAATTAATTTGGAGACCCAGACACACAATACCTGTTTACTCACTAGTCGTCTATACCACTTTATCCTGTGTACAGGCTCGTGGGAGGCTTGAAGTCTATCCAAGGAGACTTAGGGCACATCCTGGACAAGGTGCCAATCCATCACAGGGCACACCAATTAGCCTAATCTGCATGTCTTTGGACTGTGGAAGGAAACTGGAGCACCTGGGGGAAACCCACAAAAAATGGGGAGAACATACAAACTCCATGTAAATCTGGAGGTGAAAGAAAACACTGCTAAGCATGATTGATACTTTTATCAGGCATGCCAGAAGTGCAGGCACACCCGTGTTCAAGTACAGTGCAGGGCAAAGCCCTTGTCCTATAAGTTTTCATATGTGATAAGAAAACTGAGCACTACAGGTCATAGCCGAAATAGTCATTTAATGATTTCCTACCTATGGTTGAGAAGGCAAACCTCATCTGAAGAAGATATTTACTATAGCTACATAAAGTTAAAGGTAATGCTACTCTACTCTATTTACTCTCTTTTAATGCAGTTACATGCGTAGATCACTATGAGATGAACTGAATTAATTACTGTTTTTTACTCTCTCCAGTTTCTGGCCAACTGTCATGACACCACATGGCTTAAGCTCTCACAGGAAAGAACGATCTGCCCATTGTGTAGAAATCAGTGCAGCCGGTGATCACTGACTGGGATTTCTCAGAGCTAAATTATAGTGAAGATCCCAAAATGGGGTGCAGTAATTGTTGGGTTTGCATGCTTGAATAGGGGTTAAGAGAGCATGTGGGAACCAAACTGCTCTTTAATGAACAGATTCCATCTCATTTAGTGACATCAACTCAGGAAGCTAAGGTTCGTGGTAATTGTTTGTGTTTTCTCTTTTTATTTCCTATCTTTCTTACAGTTGTCCTCTAACCATCTAATCAAAGACACACACAAACACACACACACACACACACACACACACACACACACACACATTTCACAAACTTCACTGCTTTGCGGGACGAATTTCTTTCGGTTTGTTAGAAGTAATCAGCGCTTGCAGGGGAAAATTTTTCAGTTAATGGCTTTCACCTGTAGGTTACATAAATGTAATATTTTTAAATGAGCACATTCCATTTGATAGTCCCTTTATTTTTTGAGAACACACACACTTCTTTATGTCCAGTATTTTCTGGATACATTCAAATTAAGTCATTATCTCCTTGATGTACAGATTGTCACACACTCAATTCAAAACTGGGTACGCAGAGACAAGACAAACAAAGACATTTTAAATATGTGAAACAGACACATTACTGGTTATACTGATACTGGGTGCATGTAGATTTCAGTTTTGTGTTTGTTTATCTGTTCGTTTGTTTGTTAGTTAGTTTTTTGGCATTTCCCTATGCATTGTATGATTTGACATGGGGATGAATGTACTGGGACATCCACTCCTGGGAAGATTGGCAACTGTCTTGAATGCTTTCTACTTGTAAATAATCTTTCTTACTGTAGAACAATAAACTCCAAATTGTTTCGAAATGGTTTTCGCAGCAACAATTGCTTCTCCAAGACCATTGCTTAAGACTTTTCCTCTTAAGTTTGCCTAAAGTTGTACTCGCCCATTACTGAGACCCACTTTGATCAGATGATGATCATTGGTTTTACGCTAAAAGAGGGGGGTACTAACTTTTAAACATGTCCGTAGGTAAACGTCCTTGTGTTGTTATGCTCTATACCACCACTCATGAAACTGACTTGACCAATCAGAATAATTGGACAGAAGTAACTGTGGGTCAACGACCCTAAACCTTAATACAGTTTAAAGAGTTGTCTATTTTAGGGACCAAGGACAGGTCAGAAATTAGATTTATAGTTTGGCTTGAAAATGGATATACAAGGCATCTCTGGTCAAATAAGTGGTGTTTTATAAAATCGGAATATTGTAACAAATGAATGTGTAAGTGTGTGTATGGGTGTGTGCCCTGCGATGGATTGTCCGCTTTGTCTCCGGGGATAGGCTCCCAGCCCCCTGAATACAAGATAAAGCGGTGGGGATGATGAGTGAGTGAGAATATTGTAAGAAAATTAAAAGAATGTCATTCAATATAAACCACACATTCTGCTTAAATGATACATTTAAGTGTTTCAGCTGAGCTTTTCGCCATCATTTAGATCACAACTGTCTGCTTCAGTAAAGCTGAACCAGTAAGCTGAGCCCCCTCTGTAATACTTGATCAGTAATTAAACATAAAGAGAGATTCAGTTAATAGAGCTAAGAGGTCCTTGTTATGGAAGTGATGTTTGATGAATTCTGTCATCAGCGAGCTAATGGCTGTGTCTGTAGGTCACACCTGTAATCTGGTTAACCTTGTCTTGTACGATTTTCACTTGATGCCCTGTCATCATTTGACCCAATTTCCCGGCCGGGCTCACGCTCCCAGGAGACTCGGTTCATGGCGAAGCCGAAGCTGTGATAGGCCAGAATTTTATACACACTACACATCCACACCCGCTAAAGCACAGCGAGTTTTATATAAAAAAAAAAAATAAGGAGAGGAAAAAAAAAGTGAGTAATGATGGTGTAGATATTGCAGGTATTTTTCATCTAAAACAGGCATGCCGTCTCTCGGTGCTCATCTCTGTTTGTTAGGGTAACGATGGATGTTATTTGGTATTCCCGAGTCCTCCTAGGACAGGCCTTCATGAATATGTATCAACCCTTCATATCTTCATTATATATTTACAGAAAGTGAATTGCTGGGTATAAATATGCAGAGAAATCTGCAGCTCTGGTCCACATTATATAACAACTGTTAGATCTAGAAGGCTTTCATTACACATTTCATTACACACGCATTCTGAAGATTAATGATTTTAATGTTTTTTATATTTTGTTAAGTAATTGAGCACATTAAGTATATTATCATGCTTCTATTTGTTTTGTTGTTGTCGTTGTTTTTAAAGAACTAGTTCTCCAATGGCGGGGAGCATCCTACCGGGAGATTTCCTTAAAATACCGCATAATATTTTACCTAGGAACATTTTTTAAATTGTTATTTTAAGGACAATTGATTCATTTCTAACCATCATGTTGAGGGGACTTTTGCAGTGCATCAGAGAGAGAGAGAGAGAGAGACCGAGAAAGAGAGATTAACACCTTACAGGCAAGGTTGGAAGAAACCAGTGAATACCACAGCAAACTTACACAGACAGGACTGAAACATGAAATATATACAGTATGCTGTGTGTATATGTTTTTGCCTTTGGAAATTAATTCTTCTCCCTTTAACAATCCGTGACAGCTGAGTGAATCATTTGATGCGGGTAAATGAATTATGCAAATGATATGACATGGCTTCCACTGTTCCCAGGCCTCATCCACACTGAACACCTGTGGGAGATTTGGGAGTGACATGTAAAGACGGGAAGTTGGTAGATGTCGAATTTGGGTAGTGTTTGTTAATGTAGAAGTGTGACTTTGCCTAATGGCCTTTGAGCTGTAGCCCTAATGCTGTTAGGGAGTTATGGTTTAAGTAGATTTCTGGTGTTTTGGAATTGACTGCAGTGCTGACCTAGTTTTTTTCCTCCCTTCTTCTCATACTTTTATCTCCAACCAGACTTCCGAAAGCAGAACACTGCATGCAGCTCATTAAAAAACGGCAGCGTTGGAAGTTCATGCTAAAACACTTTTTTCTTTTTATTTTTTTGGAACTGAAAACTTTGGACTGCAGTCTTAAATAGGCCAGGCAGCACAGACTACAAATAACAACAATTATAATCCCCCCTGACCAGGGTCTGCAAGGAGGGCACATGAAGCCTGCAGGGCGTGTAATAAGCATAGTTTAACAACGTTCAGATTCAGGTTTATTTAAGGGATAAAACACTTGCAGGATGCTGTTAACAGTATGCGGCAAAATATACAGTACTGAAATGAAAAGACAAACAATATTACCTTGGTATCATCTGTGACTTTATTTCTCCTAAAAGAAACTAATATACACATTATAAGCGTGTTGATTTATCCTAGTGTAAGTGTCAGAAGTGTGTGTGTGTGTGTGTGTGTGTGTGTGTGTGTGTGTGTGTGTGTGTGTGTGTGTGTGCACCGCCTCGCTGTGGACAGTGTTCATATCGTTCACTCAGATTCTCAACCAGGATTCCTGTAACAAAGGTCGGTCTTGGCCGGTCTTCACAGTTGAACACGTGCTCATTTAACAAATAGGCATTTGGTGGTGTAAGATCAGGGGAATGGGACAGGTACAGGGAGGAACTGTTTTGCCATCTTTTTTAAACTCCGGTTTTTGTTCACGACCGCTTTTGTATAAGTGGAAATAATACTTAACTATGAATACCTTTTCCTCCATCAAGAAATTTATGTCCAACAGCAAATGCACAACACTGTTTCCTTTTCACTACTGGGAACACGTGTGTCTGAAGCTTTGCCCCATTGCCAAATGAGATGTGCGAGTTTCAGTACTGTATAGTGCCTGAAATTGCCATGAATCAGGTTTACAACCAAGTGTCCATCAGTGAACAGTTTGTGACTTCAGCAAAGTGGACTGCTTGTAAAGGAAAACACATTTCCTGTTGAACAGTTGCTTTTTTGACCATATAACGGCTATAGAATGGATTTATTTATCGTCATACTATCCAGTCTTTTGAAACTGAAGGTCCTTCTGAAGGTTTCTTCCTGAGGTCCTCTCAGCAAGTTTTCCTGCCATCATTACGTTAGGCTTGCTCAAAAGGACAAAAAGGCTATTATTATTATTATTATTATTAGTATTATTGTTATTATTATTATTATTATTATTATTATTATTATTATTATTTCATTAAAACATATATCCACATTTTTTTTTTTAGTTACTAAGGCCATTCGTTTTCAATAATATCAAGTACCACATGCATATTTTGTTTATATTATACAATTTGCCAGTGCTAATAAGATTTTTCACAAATTCAAGAATGACACACAACCAGTTCATCCTGAATGCAGAAAGCTGTTACAAAGCTCTGACACTAGCAACATTTTGCCTGAATGTTACATAAATATCTCTTCATCGTTAATTACCTACTTGATAAATAACTGTACATTTTAATCACTTTATTATTAGGTTTAGATGATGTGGATAATTTTCCATGCAAATCATTATAAATGAGTTATGATAAGATTAATAAGATATAGAAATAAGCATATTAATAAAAACCGGTAATTCGTCTTATGACCAGGCCTACTGTCAGAGCTGTGTTAGCAGAAAATTAATCAACACCTTCTGACCAAATAGATGTGAGACTTCAACAGCACTGTGGTATAATTATCTATTAGTTAGTGGAAGGTTGTTTTAATTAGACAGCTCATTAGTGATTATTTAGACGGGCTGTTACTGCAGCTTTGAGGAACTATATATTCCTATTATTGCATTTTCCGTGCGCTTAGTTCACAACGCGGGCGTCAGACACAGCTTGTGTGACTTGATTTGTCACCTGCATGTCTAAAAGTTTGATGTTTATTGGAAAAACTATTTGAACAAGGTATTATTCAATGTAGGTTTATAATGCAATGGATCCTAAGCTGCATACGATTCATTTGTAAACCATCTTTTCTATTGGCACCCCATAGTCATTACTATAATAAGCTGTACTTTTCATTTTAAAAAAAATATGATATGTTTTACTCTGGATGTTATCCTGTAACTGAACATACGGTGTGATCTTCTGTTCCTGATTACTTTTCCAAGTGATCTGTTTTTCTATTTATCATTCCCTCTTTCATTTGTCTTTTGTTTGTTTGTTTCTTTCTTCCATTTTCTTCACATCTTCTGCTTGTCATTTAATCTCCTTTAATTAGAGCAGAGTTAATCGACTTCAGATAATCTGGAACTGAATAAAAGCAAAGCGGCAACCTTCCCTTCTATGCTCTGTGGCAGGGAAACGGCAGAGAAGGCTACTGGCTCATCAGCTTCCTGTGGCCCTTTGCTCAACGCCTGTGGTCCCACAATACACAAGCACTTAAAAAAAAAAAAAGAAAAAGAATAAAAAAGACTAAACAAAACGTCTTTACCTGATTGAAGGCTTGCAGCCTGGTGAGCGTTAATTGTGTCATTTCTTAATTTGTTTATGCTGCGCAGGTTCTAAAACAGCTTGCTGACGCATTAAACAAGTGACAACAAGCAGAGATGCTGATTGAAAATCTCTGCATGGGTGAAGGCTAATAGAGGTGAAAACATAACAGAGAACACAAGAGGCTGATGGGTAGTAAAGGCTGGAATCGCCTCTCAGCCCTTTTTGTCCAAATAAGTGCAGCAGCTGATAAAGGTGAAGTGCCTGTCTGAATTATAATTAATATAAGAATATTACCGCAGTGCTTCTGAAATCTTCGATTGCGCCTGGACAAGAGGATTTTATTAATTTTCTTTAAGAGCAGCTCTGGCAGTAACTCCAGCTGGAAGTTTTATATTAATACAGTTTGACAGTAGCAGCATAAACAGGGATTTGTATGGCAGATGCATCAAGCATATGTGTGTGAGTTGCTTTTGATACAATTAAGTTTTCTGTGAGCAGACATTAATGTATTATATACTAGCTGATGTTTCTGTACTTGACAGGAAAAGAGTTTGTAGAAAGAGATAAAAGGTTAAAGCTAAAAATAAGCTGATCAGCTTAAATGTAATCAGTGATGTTATTATTTCAGGTTGAAGTCCACGTACAGTACACGTCTGTCTGTCCTTCTGTACAGCAGAACTCTCTATCTAACTTATTAATACAAAGATTAATATAAAATGTTGTAAGGTTAAGTATCTGATGCCTTATTTACGCCAAGTCGTACTGCTTTTGTCGTCACTCCCTGTCCAGGTAAGAAATCGAAAAAGTAGATCAGATAAAGATTAAGCTTTATTTTAAAACAACCCCAGCGCATTTCAGCAGTGAAAATATTTAGTAAAAAAAATTATATCTATTGGTTCAGGTGTTTGTTTAAATTGAGCAAGTAGTTTAGTGATATCTTCTTTACATTTTAAAGTAAAATATTTTATACATTATATTAAAATATAATATGAATGTAATTATGTAAAATAATTTTAAAAAGTATATAAAATTATTATATTTTGAAGTAAATTATAAAATCTGGCACATAACATATTATCAACACATATTATCCATCAATGCAGGTTAAACTTCAGGCAGATATCTAAGTACTGCAAAAGTTTCATTAACTTCTGTCTAGACAGTTTTGTATGGTGCTGTAAACAGACAGACAGAAAGACAGACAGAAAAGTTTCTGAGACAGGTTTCTGGTCTTCCAATGTATGAAATGTAAAAAGATATCATTGAAAGATCGAGTTCTGACTAATGTACAGACAAAACCTTTTCTTTTATTTATGACGATGGAAGGAGTCTCCAGTGTCAGCACGTCATATGAGACAGAGGTTCTTTTTGCCATATTAATTTTTGTATAGAGAGTAATCTTTATAGCTGGTTGTTAGTGAGAACAAGAACGAGCTCTTCTCTTCACAAACTTTCCACAACAGTTAATACAACTAGAACAAATAAAAAAAAAGCACAGTGTGTCATCATTTAACAAATTACAGTGATTTAAAAGAAATAATACGTTGGAATGTGTTGTTATGAGTAAAATAATAAACTTTGTGGTGGTAACAACATTAAGCTCAATTACACTGATTAATTACCTATAACAGCATGCCCTGCCATCTCACAGAGTCCAGCTTTACTTCACAAAAGTGTGCAAAGTGTGGTCAGACATCACACCTGATGAAACAACTGATTACAGATTGCACATGATTCATCTCCGTCAAGAAAATTGTAGGATTTTTAACTGTAAGAAGAGCAGCACCGCTCTGTCGCCACTAGTGACATGAGATGTGAGCGAAACACACAGCAAAAGTTCAGCAAGGACACATCAGTTAGTTAACAGATTGCCATACAGTTTTCTGACATTTGGTGAGGATTCTACATTTTTTTGTATGTGAACATTTTTGGATACAGCAGCACACACACACACACACACAAACACACACACAAACACACACACACACACACACACACACACACACACACACACACACACACACACACACACACACACACACAATATTTTCCGCTGCTCCATCCAGACTGGTTGCACGTACAGCAGCTCAACACCTAAAAAGTATTGCTTTCTTTTTTGCTTTTATTGTCCCTCATCAGTCAGTCAGTTAGGACAATTTGACTGAGAGTGGCCAAAGTGGGGGACAGAGAACTCACTCAACGACTTAATCACAATCTATACCATTTTATCCTGTATACAGCGTTGCAAAACCTATCCCAGGCGTGGTACAGTACACCCTGGACAGGGTGCCAGTTAAACGCAGGGCACACACACATATACTGTACACACTTACACTACGGGCAATTTGGGAAAGCCAATAAGCCTAATCTGCAGGTCTTTCGACTGTTGAAGGTAACTGGAGTACCCGGAGGAAACCCATGAAGCACAGGGAGAACTATTTTTTTTTAATTTACCAGTTAGGTCCGGACAAACGATTTATTAACTAATGATTGGACAAGGCAGGGTTATTCCTTGAGTTGGGATATCCTGGCACAAACCCATTCTGACTCACTCCATGTTGGATAAACATTCCAGGTGTCTATAACAAAACTTGCATGTTTTTGGCAAAACCTGACACTAACCTATTGCATTCCAAAATAAAACATGACATATTAAAAAAAGTCATAATTATAAAAATAAAACTTATTTCTGTGACATTGTTATTGGAAGTAAGCTTAGCAGCAGAGCAAAACAATAGCTGCTATACTTGAACTAAGTGCATTTGATGGACTTTTGGAGAATCTTTCAGCCAAGAAAATGCCTGGACTTCTATGATAAGATGCTGTCATCAGTTACCAATGTGGTATCGATGTAAAACCATTTTCATCATCCACTTTCACCACAGTAGGATTAAGAAGCCTTTATACATCCAACAGGGAGACCAAACTCAATGTTTCTATTTGGGGGTCACAAAGGAGACCTTCCAGACTGTAAATCTGCCATGCTCTTTCTCTGATCTGCTTTAATCTTCTTGAACTTTCCCATTTTACTGTGTCTTGGTAAATCCAATAATTGTTGTAGAACCTTTTTTTTTGTTGTTGGCACAAGCTGTAGCTTGCCCTGATCACTAACAGGTTATATATGAATTTTTTATTATATATAATTTTTGACAATGGTTTTTGCAAATACACTTGACAACACTGTTCTGGCAAGAACTGTTGCAGAACAGGCACTATACTGTATACTATCTATAAATACCTTTGTATAAATACTTATGAAAAATGATCCGATCGTCTCCCATTTGCTTCCGTCTGCACATCGCAGCATGTGAATCACACGCTCCAAGCCCACTCTGTATAATAAATGTGGCATTAAAAGTGCGTTTGAAGCAACTTCAACTGTGTGAATCTGATGTGACAGAAACGAAAACGAAATTATGGAGTAGACTGGACATGAGGAATACACCTCAGGTGTCTCTGTTCCCCATCACTCCCTCATCAGAGTTCAAACGAATTTTGTGTTATGGTATGAGTGTGTGATGGCCGATCTGTGGAAAACTGTCTTGCTTAAAACCGGTCCATGGTGCAAAAAAGGTTGGAGACCACTGCTCTATTGGATTGGGATGAAGGAGTTAGGAGGCCGGGTTTTGTGTGTTTACTTTTCTTTCCAGATGGCCTGTATCGAAACAGATTCATGGACAGTTAAATAAAACGAAAAAGGGTGGTAGGAAAAGATGCACAAGCAGCAGAGATGACTGTAGGCTCAAGAAAATTTTAAGCAAAGCTGCTTCAAGACTTTGGCTCAATGGTGTGAGGCTGAAGATACTGCAACAAGAGTCACCATACACAGACATATTTAGGAAATAAGCTACAACATTCCTATTATCAGGCCTCTTTTGAACCAGATATGCGATGAGAAGGGTGTTACTTGGGCTAAGAAGAAAAATAACTAGATTGTTGCTCAGTGGTCCAAAGACCTCTTTTCAAATGAAACTAAACTTTGCATTTCATTGAGAAATCAAGGTCCCAGAGTCTGGATGTCTAGACTTCCAAGTTGCTTATAGTCTAGTGTGAAATTTTCATAGTCTCTGGTGATTTGAAATGCCATGTCTTCTACTGGTTTTGGTCCACTGTTTTTTATTTAGTCCAACATCAACACAGCTGTCCACCAGGAGATTTTACAGCTTCAAGCTTTTTGGGGATACCAATTTTCTTTACCAGCAGGACTCATCAACTGCCCACAGTGCAAAAACCACCACTAACTGGTTTGCTAACCTTGGTATCATTAGGTGTGATTGGCCAGATACACAGTATTGTGAAAAGGAAGATGAGAAACACCAGACAATAAAGATGAGCTGGTAGCTGCTATTAAACCAACCTGGTTTTCTATATTACAGGCCGATTGCCATGCCCAGACAAGGTATTTGTGCTAAAGGAGCAAAAATCATTTAGTTTTTTATTAAATGTACAGTTTTTGTATTGTAAATATAGCTGTAAGCCATAATAATGGACAGAAACAGCTTATCTTTTACTTTACATGCAATGAATCTAGAATATGAATTACATATTTTCAAATGGAATTCCGAAATAAAATTTTCAGATACTTATGCAAACAAGTATGTTAATCTGAAGTGGTCAAGTCTGTTAAAACATGGTCTTCTATTTTGTGCATTTGGTTTTCCTACAAAATCACTCAAGAACTTTTAGAAGTGCTTCCTATGTAATTCCAGTCATTAATGTTTACGTCCATATGATCAGTCTGATAGGATGACACTAATGGCTACTTTCAAACTTGCTTTTTTTTTCCTGCTTTTGTCTTCAGTGCCCTGGACCCTCCTCCATAACAATCTCTGTCCATAGCAACTGAAGGAAAATTGCTTTAAGTAACAATCATAGTCGCTTTGAATAGTTCACCTTGTTTGCAACATGCAATTAAAACTAACAACAGCACCAAGTTCCTTGCAGCCCTGTTTACCAATTATGCCTAGGATTTTCTTCGTTTTCATGCTAATTGAATGACTATAGAATCAGGGTGGTGATTAAATCTCTTTCAAAATTACAGCATATGCATCACATGCTTCTTTGGAAACTTTTATGCACTTTTTAAGGAACTTTAATATGAACACAAAATTGAATAATGTTCAGTTGTTCAGCACATAAATACAGAGCGCCATTCATGATTCAAGTTCATGATTTCATTGGGAGTTAAGTTCAAGGCGCTCCCTTTAAGTCTTCTTCATCCCTACCCTGCTTCCTTTTCCCCTATCAGCCTTAGAGCCATCTATTATGCTTAAGCTCCTGAGAGGGAGAGACTTGCAGTTCTCTGCAATAGACAGAAACCTCCAGACAGTCGAGCATAAAGGTGGATAAAAGAAAAGCATGCACGGTTTAAAACAGAACAGTTTTCAGCTATAGGGATAACTATATGTGGGACAATCAGGGACAAACCTTCAGATGTTCCTGCGGCAAAGAAGGGCAAGAAAACTTAAATAATATGGCAAATAACATGGGTTTTTTTAGGTGTCTTTTTAATCTTGCCTTGGCTGTCTGCATAAAATTTCGCTATTTTTTTTTACCAAGATAAAGTCTTGTAGCTCTAAATTCCTATTGGTATCAATGAGGTTATCTTACTGTATCCCAGAGGCATTAGTGGATTAGTAGTTAGCACTGTCACCTTGCACCTCCAGGGTGTGGGTTTGATTCCCACCTCGTGGTCTGTGTTCACATGTTCTCCCCGTGCTTGATGGGTTTTCTCCAGATACTCCGGTTTTCTCTGACAGACCAAAATACATGCAGTATAGGCTAGTCAGTGTTCGCAAATTACCCGTAGTGTGTGAATGACAATCGGGCATAGAGCTGGCAGCTCGACCCTTAAGTAACTGCTACAGAAATGATGGACATATCTCCAGCGTGGAGAGTATCTCTTGCCTGATGTGCCAAATGGCATGTGGATGGGCCAAAATACCAAAAGATCTTCTCTCTGGTCATGTAACAGAGACTAATGCTGATGCTAGATGACATAGATGATGCTGATCGTTGAAGTGACAAAGCATTTTCTGTTGTAAACCGTAGAAACAGTAGAATTATTTAAATTCTTCTCCCCCAAAAATATCAGTATTATTGTTTTTCTAATACTTAGTACTAAAACTAAAAATTCCAGACGTAAGCAGGATGATTTCATTTTTGGGGGCAACCGGGGTTTCGAATGTTATAATATTTCATGTGCATTCTCTGTTTACTTACTCACCATGCATTAATTATTCCCACTGCCGCAGTGCACTTTTAGCTCATCCCTGCCTTTGGTGACTCTACCGTAAGAGTTCATTAATCAACCCATGTACCTCATTTATATTATTGGCTGTTATCAGCCTGTTCTTATCCTCTAATAATAATAAGGATATATTTCAATCGGGGCACAAAGAGATGATGTTTTTCTTCCTGTGAACCACCTGCATGGTTTGGGATCAGTTAGCTTCTCTGTATAAGCTGATTCGAGTGAACTTCATTAGTGCTGTTTAGCTGGTAAAAAATGATTCGAGCAAGACCTTGCTTCTGCTTGCTAATTACATGTGGTGTTGTCTGTGATTCAACGAGACAGATGTAGTCCTGTCCTTTCCAAAAGCAAATCATCTTTCTTGTATTGTGTGATCATTCTTTTATAACTCCACAAATATGCAGCTCCCCTAATGAGCGTGCTAATTACCAGTGCACCAGCCCTGCATCTAATTAGAATAAAGAGAATCACTATGATGTCCTGCAACACACAAGCCTAAATGTCGTGATTCTTTTTCTTTCCATATTCACAGGTAACAGTGTGTTCTTTCTTTATAAGGTGATATTTAATGTCTGCCTAATATAAGGAGAGTGTGAAAGGGAACAGTGCCGGCAACCGGTAATAAGGAAGTCCTAATCTAATACATATAAATAAGCCAATTTCTCTCTGTCTCTCTATAACACACACACACACACACACACACACACACACACACACACACACACACACACACACAAACTCTCTTTTCAGTAAAGGATCTGCAGGACTGCTGCTTGTGAATTAGTTATCTCTCTGTATGTCATTTATTTGTCAGTGGGTTTTGTTCGAGGTGTTTGGCCAATTTTTGGACTCTTTTTTCCCATCTGCTAAATTATTTTCCTCAGACACACACAGTTGTCTATATTTTTTTTCCCATTGCGATATATTATTTATTAACTTTAAACTAGCTGAGGTACTAGTCGACAGGAAAAGAGTTTATAGAAAGAGTTAAAAGGTTAAAGGTAAAAATAAGCTGATCAGCTTTAATGTAATCAGTGATATTATTTTAAGTTAAAGCCCACGTACATGTCTGTTTCTATTTCTGTAAGACTAAACTTATTTATACGAAAAAATCGAATTTTGTAAGGTTGAGTATCTTGTTTACACTAAGTTGAATTTCATTCCTCATTAGCCAAAGACACTCCCTGTGCAGTAATCAGAGAGTAAATCGCAGAAGAGAAATTTAAAAAGTAGATCTTATAAACGTTGGGTTTTGTTTTAAAAATGACTCCAGGGCGTTAAAATTCAATTATACCAGTAAAAATATTAACTGATGCCAAAGTTTCATTAAAACTGTGAACGCATTTTAAGCTGACAGCTGGACAGAAATTTAAGATGCGCCCACAGTTTGACACATGTGCATACAATCTGGCACATAACTGCTCATATTGTAACTTCCCTTCTACTTTGTGCAAGGTTCAGTGTTCATACTGTAGTGTATGTCCCATACTTTTTAGAGTAAGCCACAATAAGATGTCATGTCTGTGTATTGAGGATTGTGCCAGCTTGTAGGCGCATTGATACATTGCAAACTGAACTTTTTATATTGTTTTGAATTATCTATTACAAAATTGTTTTGTACAATAAAACTTTATCTTCTTATTTCAATTTACTTCTAATATATGACTTGTTGCAAAAAACACAATTACACACTAGATTTTTAATTAAAACTCTATCAACATTTTATTGATATTAAATTACATATTTACACTGCCACAAAACAATTACAGGCTGATTTTTTCAATTTTAACAAACTCTGAAAGCTGGATTTACAGCAGTTGGGAAAACAATACAATCACACTGATTTCACCAAACCAATTATGACATAATATTTTGAAATTTGTGCTTTTAAACTCCCTTGTGTCTCTGTATAAGCACATGACATTTTCTCCCAGCTACATTGTCTGTATACAGTATCCCTGTATGATCCTCCTATACAGTAAGGACCATTATTGGTATTATTCTTTTGCCAAACTTTATGCTTTTTAAAGATCTTGATTAAATCTATAGTTATCAGGTGCTAATAAACCCTGTGTGGATGAATTGCAATGTACTGTACAAAACCATAGGTTCCACGTCTTAGGAGGTTGTACACTAAATTGCTATTTGTTTTACTTTACTGTTTGTACAGTAATAGCTTTTGCATTAATTCTTTTCTTTTCTTTATTTCTTTCTTTTTTTTTTGTAAAACTGCCTGAATGGATTTATCTCATTTTGCAGTGAAACCCCTTGAATGATTTTTACTTTGGGAATATACGTATTTTATGGGTTTTTGTTCATGTGGTAAAAATGTTACAGCAATATAGCATAAGATTTCTTCTCTGTGGTCGTTTTTTAGATTGAAAGTCGTCCTGTGGTTAAGGATATTGCATTTTATCACTCACCGAAGAAAGTCAGACAAATTACAGTTTTATGACTGACCACTAGTGTGTTAATGTTCCTATGATTACAGGGCCTTGAGAGCCATTTAACCCAAATAAATCTTAAAATTTGGATGTTTAGCAGTTTTGGATTTTTTTCAATATTTACAGTAATCTTTGTTATTTTACATGGTTCTTGATAACATATTTAAATACAAAATAAAGTAAGTAATAGTTTTTATTTACCTATTTATTTATTATATTTGTTTATTTTTGTTTATTTGTGTGTTTGTTTTATTTAACAAATATATACAAAACGTGGTTAATTACATTCTCTTGGCATTAATCATTTACCTTTTATTTGTTATGTGAGTGACATTGTTAATAAAATTACAAAAGTAAAAAAAGAAACTAGACAGGTACATTTTCTGAAGATGTGAGTGGTGCTTGTCGTGGCAAAACCTCGGGCCCTTTTATAATGACAGTCTACGGGTTCAGTTGCTAAGGTACTTTAAAGTGGTTGCTAGGGCGTGGCTTGTCAGCTTCACAATAATCGTGAGAGACTGATTGGTTGCCTGAGTAAAATGAGCCTATGGAAGTTACCATATCAGGCAATGCAACTATGACCACTTCCTGTTTCAATAGGGAGTACCTTTACCATAATATATCAATAGGGCAAATTTGGGCACCTCTGGCACAGCTTGCAAGCCTTTTAAATGTGGTACATCTACAAATATTTTGCTCTGTGTTAGAATGTGTCAAAGTTGGTCACAATGTTAAATCTAAGGAATTTTTTGGGCGGGGCCAATTTACCACCCACCCCTTAGAAAAGTCATAGCACCCCATTCCTGAATAAGCAGCACGATTTGGCACCTCGTTGATGGGTCTAAGACAAATGGTGTGGGACTGGTTCAGTAAAGTGGTAGTGTGGTAAGGTAGTTAAAAAAAGAAAAATAAGTCTACAGGATAATACAAGTGATGATTTGCTTTACAAGCATCACTAACAAGAAATAATGAATAAGTTAACTTTTCTTTTTCCCATGATCTTCATGAAATTCAAATGATGCAACTCAATGTTGAACATGGTTGTGAAATATTGCAAATACTTCCTAGGGATGAATATGTTTAGTTAACAGGATGGCGTGACTGTTGCGTGACAAAATTAAAATGTGCATTATTCATCACCTATTATAGATGACTGGTAAAAAAAATATGTTTGAATTATGAGATGTTAAATAGATTCAAACATTAATTAAAATAAAAAATAATTGATAATAATTGATAATTAAGACATTAAATGATTAGATTTAATCGCTCCATCTGAAAAGTACTGTAGATTCAAAGTAAAACTTTGATTTGTTTGTGAAAAAAGATTAATAAAAAACTAAAAAGATGAATCTATTAATAATGGAAAAGGTTAATTATTATACTAAAAGAATGAAGGCACACTCCTGCTCCTTTCTCATATGAGCAGATAATTGACTACTGATAATACAGTGTGTGTCTGTACTCAGCCATGTTTTATTAAGCACTTTTTTGTCTCTGAGATTTGCATTTTACACATAAATAGAAAACGTATTCTCCATAGTATTTTCATAATAAAAAGTACGCTTGTGTTACATTCGTTGTTTAAAATCCTGTTTCAGGCCACTGCATGCCTGTGCTGATGAGGGCGGTGAGATTCTCTAGGGGTAAATAGCAAGTATGTTTGTTCCTAAATTTATGGGAGGGTCTACTGCAGTAATGAATGATCTATCCCGTGGCTTGGAGGTAATATATTTCCCTTTACTGCCTCGGTTATCTCTCCCAAAAGAGTCATGTGCAGCTGCCGCATACAGGAGAGCCAAATTTACCTGCTAAGGACTGCTGCATTATATATTCACTTTAGGATAGTGAACTTGGTTTAATGGTTTAAATGTGTGATGGTTTATATAGAGAGACAGTTCTGTGTGGGCGTAGACTTTAATTAAGAATACTCATTAAAATCTGATGAATATTTGATTATATAATATCACATTTTTTTAAAAGATATAATCTATATATCATTAGTGATGCACCATCGCATTTCCTTGTGATACATTATCTTGGCTATAACAGCTACGCTTTAATAGTATTTGTTTGTTTTTCTGTTCATATCTTTCTTACACTCTTAGAGGTGAGCACTGAATTTGTCTGATGGTAGTGAAAAAATGGAAATATTTCCCTGGATAAAATTAGTTTATATGCCAGCAACATAATTCAGGAAGTCATGCCTGCTCTTGAGTAAATCAATACGGTTCGCTGGCAAGCGTTTTTAAAGATGTCTCGGTCCACTATTCTGGTGTACACACACGTCCCCTTGCAGTGTCACTTTCAATATTTCCATGTCAGCTGGATTAACCAGTATGGTATAGCAAAGCTTTTTCCACATCCTGTATCACATAAGATTTATTTATTTTATTTTTTTTGCGGTAAAGAAATTCATAACCAGTGAGAATGTGCGCATGTGTAGTCAATGAGATTATGTTTACAGGCCAGATTTCAATTCATTGCCGGAATAAAGCAGTTCTCCTCTCGCTGTGGTGACAAATATTGCCCTAGTAGATCTTATCTAAAAAAAGAGAGAGAAAGAAAAAGAAAAAAAAATGCATGGCCCAAGAGGAAGGCACTTTATTTGAATGTGGCAGGTATTGGATTTGCTGAAGAGAGTATATTTAAATATGCTTGAACCTGGCACATATAAATGGTCTCTTGCACTACAACACGCCAGCCACCCCGCCTTCACGTCTCTCCTCCAACTTTCTGCTTGTGGAGCAGATCTGCAGTTAAATGAGCTTTCCTCTCCACCTGCACATTCTCTTCTTCAAGGCCACTTCTCCCGAAGAGAAGCCACTTTTCTTGCCTCAAACTTGCCACTTTTCTGAAGCATGGGGCTTTTTTGTGCTGATGAGAGCAGCCTGACTGTAGCAAGCGGCAGTTCTTTGTAGACTTGGTGTCACCCTGGGGTAGAAATAGGCATATAAAAGCCAAATTACACACTGCTGGGGTGGGGGGATTTTAGATGGAAGTCAAGCAGTGTTTTAGACCCGTCTGTCCCCCACAGGCTCATTACAGAACTGTCTGCTGTTGAAGCTCTATCGTTTTGTTGCACAGGGATTCACCTTCAACACAATAGATATAATCATTTACTGCTGTTGTTTCCTCTGAGAGGTAAATAGTTCAAACTTATAAACTGCTCTTTTTAATTTTTCATTCAGCCGCTCATTCCCAATCAGCCTAAACTGAGCATCCTTTTAAGATACTTACTGTAGTACTGTTTATCTTTAATCTTTTACTCCTTTATACTGTGACGATGCCTTTTTAATCTCACTATCCAGTGTAACAAAGGTAGGTGCGTTTCTTTTTGAATATTGAATATAGTGCTGTCAATCGATTTAAAAACTTTAATTCAGTTAATCACAGTCATAGACTGATTAATCACAATTAATCACAATTTTGAAATTATATTTATTTGTATTATAAAAATGCAATGTTGAAATAAAGAAATGCACGACAAACTGGTTAGAGGAAACAGATGATCAGGTTTTATAAAATGTCAAACATTAACATTTAATGTTCAATTTAAATCTCTCGAATGGGACCGGTGCTGCATGCAGTGGCTGGGTAGTATAAGGTGTGGCGACTCACCAATGGCGGAGCTCGAACCCAGGTCCTCAGATACAAAAGCGAACAACCTAGAACCTTAATCAGCACTTCCACAACATTTATTGTAACATTTAATGTAACTCGAGCAAACAACTTTGATTTTATCCAAAGTTCAATCTAGAAGCTTTTGTATAATGGATGTCGTTTAGCATACCTGGTGATGTTTTCTCGATCATCTTATTATCCGCATTAAATGTGCTATTATTACACTTTCAGATAACTAAGCTATAAAAAGCCATTAGGGTCAAACTTAGTCATTTTACTAATACCTTTAAGAAAAAAAAAACACGTTTGTGAACTCTTTAAAAATTCTAGATTAAAAATTCTAGATTAATCACATGCGTTAACGAGTTAATAATGACAGCCCTATTTTTCATACACATGCTTTCTCACATAAGCACCATACTGAATTGATGGCATCCTTTTTGTAAAATGCAGCAATGTTGTAATATCTCAGGTCTTGTTTCTATAAAGCTCTATGACTTAATGGCTGAACTGAACCTACACCAAATGTCATTACACTTGAGTTATGAAATGGTTAATTATCAGATCCTGTGCATGAACCGGCTGTGTGGGTCTGAGGGCTCATCACAGGATCCCACAGTGCTCCCCCTGCTGGTAAATGATCTGCACAGTTTTACAAATGCCATGGGAGGCTATCAGACCCTGTTAGTGAGTAGACAACACATTTATTCCCCTGCTCGGATGTGCATTCTAGCAGTCAGTACTGTTAAGCTTAATTAATCTGTTTACCTTTAATTTGATGTATCTGCATTTGTGTCCCCTTGTGTCCCAGCTAAAAGAGATTTAAATACATTTCTCACTTTTTCTGACGGTAGCGTACGCACACGTAAACGAACATGCACACAGAAAATGCAGAAAATATCCTCGCACGATTCTCCCCTAAACACCTAAAAGGCCTATTTTTCATCTTTATCTTCAGCCGTTCCAATCTGTGTTCAGTAGCTAGTCTGACTTTTCTCATTGGCCAATTAGCATCATGGACTCTCCTTTCAGGGATCGATAAGGCCATTGCTCTTTTATTGGAGCCTTCTTAGAGGCTGACTCTAATCAGAGTGTGTGCATTAGTACACGGATTGGGGTGTATCACAGTGCCACCTGTACATCCTTAACACCTTCAACAGCAGAGGCGTTTCCACTGCAGGGGCAGGCATGGCCTGTCAGAGATAACAGGAAGAGTGTTACTCAAGAAAAGGGAAGGAAGTGTCAAAGTGAACTTGTGTTTGTGTGTGTGTGTGTGTGTGTGTGTGTGTGTGTGTGTGTGTGTGTGTGTGTGTGTGTGTGTTGGAGGTGAGGTGTTCTAAAATGTTCATTAAACCATAGAAGTCATTTAAAGTTCTTATAGGTACTCTTATGGACAGCAGAGAGGAAGTGAGAGTCTGTTGAGGGGGGTTGGGGGGTGTTGACCTTATAAGGCAGATAAATCTCCAAAGGGCAAAAGGTCTTAAATTGTGGCAGTGCAATGAGTTCTGAAGAGAGGAGAAACAAAAAAGAAGGTTGAAGGCTGAGTGGGAAGCAGGTGGATAAAAGGCAGAAGCGAGTTTAAAAAGGCGTTACTCATGACTTCTTGTGGTGCTTAATTAAGCCTTATAATCAGACATTATCAGGCTCATTGCTGTAAGGCTGTTGGAGGGAGCAAGATGAAGGCATAGGCAAACATTTATTTAAGTGCAAATCAAAATAAGAAAAAAAAAACACAGAACTAGGCTATTAAGTGGAAATTAACAATTAGAGTAGCATTAGCTCAGTGATACATATGCATTTGCATCTGGGGCAACAGCGCCGAGAACTCTGGGAACAAACCCAACAGTACAACAAAAAATGCAAGACAAACAACAAGGGAACAAGGGCTCTTTATCTAATGCAGCTAATGAAGAACTAAACAAAGACACATTATTCAGATAAGGAAGTAAAAACAGAAAAATGGGCTCAGAACAAAACTGAATCAGAAATTTAAGTCAGTCTTAAAATAAGAGTCACACACAAAAGTCAATGAATGCGGCTAGGTTTGCATAAAACTACAAATAATCCATGACGAGAAATTGACACCAGACATGCCTACAGGTGACCCAAAATAACCACACCATTATCTCCAGTCAGCTCTTCCCATGCCTAGGCAGTGATTAGACATAGAAGAAGGGACCCCAAGGCTGTTGACTCAACCACCGCATCAGTGACAACTGAACCCTGGCATGGGAGCTGGGCCTTAGCTTGGCATGTGTACTAGAGTTAAGCTTCTTCTAGGCTTTGGGCCAGAACCTGGCATGGTGGAAGGCTAGATATGGGCAATGGTCCATACTTGACAGAGGTTGGGACTTGAGAGGCCACTTTGTGCCTTTTGGGAAAACCTTGGCACCACAATGACATCTGCAATGCATGGGGTTACACCAACACATTCTTGAAGGTAGAGTGCAGAGTGTCATCAAAGATAGAGACAGAGCAAGCATGACATCATTAAACCTACTGTAGAGGTTGGAGCAAGCACATTGTTCTCAACACTAGAGAGTGAAGCTAGTATAAGATCATTGAGGCCAAGCAGGGGTGTCAGCCAAAATTTCTTGAAGCTAGCCAGATAACCAGAGCAAAATTCTTGAAGCCAGGGTGTGGTGCTGGCATGATGCCCTGAAAGCAAGCATCTGGTGCCAACCTAAAAGCTCCAAAGTTGGGAGGTGTGTTGGCCCAACATTCTTGTATAGGATAGGAGGACTGGCACCAAATTCTCAAAATTAAGCACTGGTTTTGACACAACATCTTAAAAAGCCTGGTGATTATGCGAGCACAATGTCCTTAAAGTTGGAAAGTGCCACCAACTTAACAACCTTGAACCCAGGAAGTAGCACTAACACAATGGCCTTGGAGCTAGCAAGTGGTACAGTGTATATATATATATATATATATATATATATATATATATATATATATATATATATATAATTTTTTTTATTTTTAGATGGCTAGGTGGCGGCACAAAGCATGGTTTAAACAATGCAGTGCTTGAATTTATCAGAACATCGTATCTCTCAGGTAGAAAAAGGGAGATTGCCAAATTGATCTTTCGACTCTGGGCATTGTTGTGGCGGCAGCCTTGGTGTTTTGTGCAACACCCTTTTTTTGTAGGCAAAGATTTATTAAAATGCATCATAAAATCAAAATATAAGTTAGAAATTATTAGCTAACTCAGTGTTATTATACATGTTTGCATTAGCATTGCAGGAACAAGCAGAACCCATTTCCAGGAATCCTTGTTAACCTTATGTTGTCTATATTCTGTTTAAAATAGAGAATGCATGTTTGATCATTTCCTACGCTTTTCCATAAAGCCGTAGTGCTGGAATATCCTAGTTTAAAATGAAATGACATTTGTCAAGATAAATTGTAAGCGGATTTGTAAAGCTAGATTGCATTCAATTCCACAATAAAAAAAGTGTTTGCTAGCAAGGTGATTCCAGTGAAACCCTGTTTTTCATTTTCTCCAGTTCTTAAGCATTTTGTGCCACCTTGTTTCAATCCCAGCAAACACTCCATATCTTCCTGTTGTTACAAACAGAGTGATTATGGTCCATTGCCTCTTTAACATGCCATGTCTTTTCCTCTGCTTGTAAGTGTGCTGAGCTGTTTACGCTCTCTGCCTGTTTATTAGTGCTTGGTTTAAGAGCTTTATATCTGAATTAGGAGGGAGGTTGGGGTGGGAATATGTATGGGTTGGAGTAAGTGGAGCTGGTAATAAGTCTAAGTGAGGATTAGATGCACTGTGGGTTTGAAACATTCTGCCTAGTCATACTGAAGCTGTGTTTAGAGACAGGTTTGCACTGAGTTTTGCACTGGATGCTCGAATCTCACATTCCTACAGTAGCTGGAGTTGATTCGCAACCGAGGGCCTGGAGAGAGCTGATTGGCGGGAGGGGTTGCGTCTGACTAAATTAGGGATAAAATTGTTGCCCCACGCCGCCCCCAATGAAAAAAGTAATAAAAAGTCCTACATTTATGTTTTATCATCTTATACCTCTTTACACTGTAAAATTCATTGGAAAAATCTGGAATAGTGCATGTAGTTGTTATCGCTGTTTAAACAATAATTATGGGATTTTTAAATTTTTTTTATTTAACCAGTGTAGTGGCGGAATGTTTGTTCCTATACGACACCAGTGGCATTTTATTTCACGTGCTCAAACACACAAATGAGGTTCAAATCCATTAGCATTTGTCTGTGCATACGTTACAGCATCATTAAGATATGTAAGTCTAAGAGATTGATTTATAAGACTGGATAGGCAGCAGGGCATCATGGCAGCTTCCTTCTGTTTCAGACACAAGCTTTACACAACGCTGTTAGTGAATGATTAAGTAAACAAGCACAAAATCTAGTTTGTCTACTTAGTATTCAAGCATTAATTTATGACTCTGAACACTCTTTATCAGTTTAATTTATTCAGAGAGGAATAAATCAATCTAGAATCTAAATTAACTTTTTTTTTAGTCATTTAAGGTTTTATTTAATGTCGTGGAACGTCCACTAAATACAGTACATTAGTCCAGTGTGGCAAAGCATTTGCACTAGAGACTCCTTCCATGAATGCACCACAAATAGTTCCTTACAGAAACATCTCTTTGTCAGTGATGTTAAACACCAGCACTTTTTTTAAATTCATAAATATGTTTATTATTCTTCAGTTGATGTGAAGCATCTGTTGTACAAACCCCTGTGAATTATCTGTTACTATGGAAACAAGAGCATTAATATAAACATGTGATCTGCTTTGCTGCTGTTAGAGCTGCTGTTTCAGAAAATTAATTACTTAAACAGGAATCGGTAGTAAGTCATTAAAAAAATAAAGAATTTAGAATAGAATCCTTTTTTTTTTGCCACTGATAATAACAAAATTATGAAAAGGCTAATTAATGATTCTGGACAGTAAAACATGTATAGTGAT
The DNA here is from genome assembly GCF_024256425.1 of Clarias gariepinus. Taxonomy (NCBI): domain Eukaryota; kingdom Metazoa; phylum Chordata; class Actinopteri; order Siluriformes; family Clariidae; genus Clarias; species Clarias gariepinus. The sequence continues at coordinate 16,300,814 of NC_071102.1, forward strand.
TGGACAGGTTTGCTGTTTTGTGTGTGTGTGTGTGTGTGTGTGTGTGTTTAAGAGCTACAGGAGGTCATTATGTCAACAGTTATTTTTATTTTAACCATTTAGCAATTAGACGATCACTAGCTTGAGGGTGTGTGTGTGTGTGTGTGTGTGTGTGTGTGTGCGAGCGAGCGAGCGAAATCCCCCATTTCTCAGTCTCTTTCTCTCTCTCTCTCTCTCTCTCTCTCTCTCTCTCTCTCTCATTTATTCCTTTGTTTTCTCTTTAAGCATTAATTCAACACAATTTAGTACCAAAAGGGTTTGACATGAATTCACTTTCTTTGTACTGCCAAAAGAAAATTTAAACCTCAGTGTTTGAAAAATGATTGTTTTTGTATTCCATATCAGAGGGCAGAATTTGAAAGCATTCTCCCAGTGCCTTTGACAACCTGAATTGCTGCCTGGTTGCTTTTGTCCAAACTTTGATGCTCTCAGGCTGATAATAATTTCTGTGTTTTGATCTATTGTTGCACCAAGATTTATTATTGCAGTGGCAGTCAGAAAAATATCTTTGTCACTGCATTGTATTCTGAAATATAGTCAGGATTGTAAAAATAATAATAATAATAATTTGTGTGTGTGTGTGTGTGTGTGTGTGTGTGTGTGTGTGTGTGTGTGTGTGTGTGTGTGTGTGTGCATAGAGTGTTAAAATCACTTACTCATTCACTCACACACTCGTTGTCTATCCCACTATGTCCAGTGTACAGTGTCACGGGGCGCCTGGAGTCCCCCCACCCAGGAGACTTAGGGCACAAGTCAGGGTACACCCTGAATGAGGTGCCAATCCATCACACCCACAATATACAAGCAATTTGGAAACACCAGTCAGCCTAATCCGCATGTCAACAAGCACGGGGAGATCATGCAAACTCCATCCACACAGACCGGTGGTACACAGGGCGGTAATCGAACCTGTGCCCTGGAGGTGCGAGGCGACACTGCTAACCACTAAGTCACCGTGCCACTGATTCAAAGTGTTAAAGTTTAACAATACGAAGTGTTAAAGTGTTACCTTAGGATACAAATTTGATCTGTTCCAAAGGCAAGCTAAAAATATTATCAATTTATAACACTATAATAATATTTGCAGCAAAATATTTGGAATATACATGTAAATAAATATATAAAAAATATTAAATAAATAGACATTAAACCCCATTAAACTTTAGTTTATGATCCCTCTTGGCAGCGGCTGCTTTAATAACCAAACTGAAAGTGACTCCCCTTTTTTTTTCTTGATACTGTCCTTGCTAACATTCTTGCCACCCATGGTGCCATGTCTTCACTAAATCTCGCTTTCCTTTGGCTTTCCACTGACGCAAACTAATTTTAAACGGCTCATGGACATAGCCCTTCATATGCCGGGGCAAATTTCTTGCAAAATTTTAGTTTTCAAAGTGAAAATGTGTAGGGCAGGGCGTACGTAATAGTAATGCTGAGGTGCCACTGTAACATGGTTTAGATGTTCGTGGAGTAAGGAGGGCATGATGAGGTAATGAGCCAGACGGGGATGATGATATGGTTCCTTTTTTTCTGTTTTTTATACAATAGACACAATTATTTAAGTCTGGCAGTCGGGTTGTTGGTATGAGTTTCCGTGAGTGTCTCTATCATGATTTGCAGAGTCAGGCCATGTCTGGAGAGCAGAGGTGGTAAAAGAGCACTGCCCCGGCTGGACACACTGACAACACGCACGGCTGAGACATTTATATTACTCTACCTCTGTGTGTCTTTGCTGGACTCCTCTGTCTTTTCTCCCATTTTGCCTGTTGAGGCTTTCTTCAGCCGCGTATCAGCAGGAAGTGGCTAGTCATGCTAGCAATCCATCATGTTGGATATCACATCCCGAGGGGAAGCAGTCCTAGACAGTCAGCTCTGTTTGTTTGGCCGATTGCTGCTTTCCGGAAGAGCAATGCTTCCAAAATGCACTTGGCGACACATTTTGTCGCAGCAGGCGTCATTAGCCAGGGACGCAGGTGTTCCTCTGCTTCCTGACCTCAAATACAGGCGGCTCCTGTCCCACGGCTCTGTGGCAGAGCATCTGGAAGACTGCAGAGGAAGGGAAAGAACCTAACAAATTAAACAGAGGCAATTTCCTCCATCGCTATGAAGAAAATGCCACGGTGTCTTGCTCCTGCCCTACATCCTGACAGAGGAGAAACATATCTATTTTTTTTTTGTGACGATACAAAAATAATGATGCATACAATTATGAGTTCGAGTTATTTTACGTTCACTCCCAAGCTGCACTCTCTCTGTCGTGTGCACATCTGAAGCACGCTCAGAGCAAGCAGTCTCAGCAAAACGATCATTCACAGCGTAAATGAGGCCACGCTGGTGACAGCGGAAAACATTAGCAGTGCTGTAGCGTCAGCCCTTTATGAGATAAGATAAGCTGTGAATGGCAGTTTGAGTTTGACACATAGCTATGCTGCTGGATATAAATGCCTACCCGTCTCTCTCTCTCTTGACTGTCTTTCTCTCTGTGTGTCTGTCTGCCTTTATCTCTGTCTCTCTCTCTCTCTGTTTTTTTTTCTCATTCTCTCACTGTCTATCTGCCTGTCTGTCTCTCCTGCATCACCTCTCTGTCTGTCTGTCTGTCTCTGTTTCACTCAGTCTGTCTCACTCTCTGTCTTTGACTCTCTGTCACTGTCTGTTTCTCTCTATTTGTCTGTCTGGGTGTCTTTTTCTTTATCACAGCCTCTTTCTCTGTCCTCTTTCCAGTATAAATGTGTCTGTGTGTCTCTCTCTGTCTGTATGTCTCTATCTGTCTCTTGTGTTTTTTTCTTTTTTTTCGTGTGTGTGTGTGTGTGTGTGTGTGTGTGCGTGCGTGTGTGTGTGCGCATGTGCTTAGGCTGGCACACTGCTTTCTCTACTATGACAAAGTGGATGCTGACACACAGTAACTTAATCACATGCACATGTGCATGCATGAGCGCGCACGCACACACACACACACACACACACACACGCACACACACCAACTATTTGAATATGCTCACTGGGAATTTGGGATTGTTTCACACACTAGATTCATATAAGTCAGCCATGGCTAAAGTGATGTTAATATGATATGATGATAAGATGCTAAAGCCATTTTTGTTGCTTCCTCTCTCTCTCTCCTTCTCTCTCTCCTTCTCTCTCTCTCTCTCTGTCTCTCTCTCCTTCCTACACACACAAACTGTGTTTTTTTTCTTTCTTTCTTTCTCTCTCTTAGCTTACTTTTTTATTTTCTAGGAAAACAAGAATGATAATTAATCCCTTGATGTGTCAGCCTAGATAAGATCCACCTCCTGTTTTTTTTTTTTTTTTCACGTCGTCTCTTTACACGATCCTGTGGGGTTACCTAGGCAACCTCTGTGCCGGTGTTGGCTGTAATACAGCGCTGGGAAGAAATGCAGTTGCGAGGGTTTTATCGCACAGAATCGCTGGTGCTGTAGCAGTCCAGTCCCTAACATACAGCTCTGTTTTAATGACTCTAAATTACAGTGCAGGGAATAGATATCTATCTCTGTGGTGCTAAAACCTGCTGCCCTGACCCAGTGATGCAATATTTCTCTCTGTCTTTGAACAGCAAGGAGTTACGACACAATGAAAGTTATCATCCACATTTTTTTTTAGCTCTCTTTTGGTCTGTGTCTATCTCAATATCTCCCTCTTTCCCACTCAGTTCTGATCTGCTCATTCAGCTTTGCTTTAAAATTCCTTGACTGCTCTTCAGGAGTTCTTTAGACCAGCAGCCTGTGCTATAAAGTGCATCCAGAAAGGAGTCACTGCAGTCACTTTGCCTCATTTTTCCCTCTCTCTCATTTTGTCATTTTAACTCTAAAGTGGATAAAATTGTACAAACAGATTGTACAATTAATATTTTATTTTATATAAAACTATTTTAGATTCAAGTTACTTCTAGATTGTAAAGAGTTTAACAAACATTGTTCCCATCAGCAACACCGATTACCATTTTTCCCACAACCCAGTCACCAATCAGTATGGTTTCAAGAGACGCAATCACTGCTCACCACTAAACAATCACTGCTCACCATTGTTCCTAGCGACCTGATCAATATAGTTTCCAGCAGTGGTGGAAGGTAACTACATACATGTACTTTGCCACTGTGTTAATGTATCTGTACTTAAGAAGTTTAATTAGATGATACTTTTTAAATTCACTCCAAATACTTTCTACTATATTTAATACTTTATACAAAGTGGGTGAAAAGTGACTAGGCATTAAAAATTGTATCCTTCTTTGCGTAGCCCCACAGGAAGAAAACACATGCAGTGAGATCTGGACTTTTATGAGGTCCCAGCCAACATCTCAGAAAATGCTGCACATGCGCGCACAGTAAGAGCAAAATGACCTGGTGCTCCTTAGGATGGTGCTTTAGTGGTAATACGACAATTTTTATTGCCATTAAATAAAGCCTATTTGATTTTTACTCACCCTGTACTTCCCTTAATTTGTTTCTGCTGTTGCGTTACATAACCACAATAGTGTGTAATATTTAAAACACTGATATCGACACCTGCTGACTGTTATATGTAATTGTGCTATTTGCCTTCCCTTCTTGAAATACTCAATCATGTAGGAGGTGTTTGAAATCAGAAGCGGAGGTGGTTTCAGGACAAGCCAAAAACAGTGCATTTACAATCTCAAAGTCTTTTGTACTTCCTAAATAAAAATGTAAATGGATAATGTCTATTTTTACTTAAGCAATATTTTACCTGGGGTATCTGTATTTTACTCAAGTGCAGTAAGTCCTCAACATATGAACAAGTTCCGCTCTGAGAGTTCATTTGTAAGACCAATTTGTTCATAATTCAACAAACATTGTTGTACTAGGATACTAACACGATTGGCTATACACAGTAAAAACTAACATGTTCCATGATCTTATTCTTGTTTTTTAGAATCAAGCCGATGGTTAAATGATTCATGTTAAAAGAACAAGCATCTTTTCACCTCTCAATTATTTTCACTTTTGTGTTAGTGCTTGGCGCTTCTTAGCAGTACAAGCTTCATCGACGCTGCTTTTATGCTTGCTTCTGGGGTGTGACAATGTACGCCTCATGACTTGTGATCTCTCTTCTGCGAGTGCAAACACTTGTGCAACATGTGCAAACACTTGTGTTTTATCTTCGAAAGTTCATAATTCAGTGTTCGTAGGTAAGGGCTTGCTGTACAGGATTTGTCTCCTTTGCTAACCACTGGTTTCCAGAGACCACTCATTAATCATTGTGGTTCCAGCAACAATCATTAAACTGTTTTGTTACCAGTCACTAATCACTCCTCACTATAATTCCCAGTGACCAGTCACTGTATTGTCTGTATTGTCCCTTATCTGTATTGCTCCCAGCAATCAATCACTGATCACCATTTGTCCCAGTGATCAATAATTCATCACACGTTTGTCCCACCTTGGCACTTTTCTTCTTCTTCTCTATTTTTTGCTTTTATACAGTAAGTACTGTAATAATATCAAAGCTTTGCTATATTTCCCGGCTACTCACTACCAGTGCCTCTTTTTTTGTCTGTCCTCTTGATAGAAATGATGAGGTGGAAAAGCCTAAAAGATGTATTTCAAAGGCCCGAAGAACACAGAAGCTATCATCATTTTTAGACGAATGAAACTCAGGGGATGTAATGTAACAAAATGTGGAAAAAAGGCTCTGAATAATTTCTTGATGCAGTATGTGTATGGAAATGAGCAGAAGTGTTATAATTAATTTGCTGCCATGTGGACGGTATGTGCATGTGGCTCTGTCTGCTATGCATGCAAAGGTTAATAGTCCCGGGGTAACGCTGGAATACAAATAATCTCTCTCGTGCTCTTGCTCTATCTCTATCTGTACCTGTGTTTTATATTAGCCATTCTTCTGAACTGACAGATAAGCATTACACAATCTTATATGGGAGAAAAAGAATATGTACAAAGATGTATGCTTACACACACACACACACACACACACACACACACACACACACACACACACACACTCTTTAAAAAAAAATTTGAATAATTGTTTAGTAACACACACACACACACACACACACACACACACACATATATATATATATATATATATATATATATATATATATATATATATATATATATATATATATATATATCTCGAGCAGTTTTAAGTGTATTGATGAACAGTTGTACAGTATGAGCAGGTTAGCATGCACACAGAAGGTTTTCTGATTATAGCAGCAGTTTGTACATAAAAGTCGACACTATGCAGGTGAGATTTTGCACTGAACGACAGCTCAGACCGATGTAAAATGTTTTGGGGAAATGCAAATGACAGATAATTGTTGTTTAAAGTGCACCACCAAATCCACTTTATAGTCAGGCTTAGACCTTCAGATCGGTCTCCAGTGTGTGTCTACAAACAACACATGTAAGAAAAAAAAATTCCTTGCTTTCTTTTTTCAAAAAAAATATCTATTTTTGTATTGCCTTAATTAGATTGTTTTCTCTATTTTGACCTCATATAAAAGGAGCCCCTCCCCTGTTTTGTTGTGTAGCTCTAAAGTTCTCTTTTAGGGTGTTGCTCACCAGAAAAAGCAGGAATACCTAAGGTAAAATATTACTTAAATAAAAGTATAAGTCCTCCCTTTGCATGTGTACTTGAGAAAAAGGC